>NC_081410.1:422719122-423021735 GCF_030272615.1 Cryptomeria japonica | reverse complement strand
TCTTCCTACCATAACCAACATTCAAACTTTTGGCGCACTAGGGTTTCTTCATCAATCGTGAGGAAAATCAAATCCAATCAAATCTCCTTTCAGAGATCGACCAAATGCAATGGATCAATTAGACTATGTTAATCTTGCTACATTTAGAACACGTTTGCCCTATTTGGCAAACATGGCACCTCTTTTGGTCTACACTTGTCAAACACCTATGAAGAGATCATGTAGATAGCTTCACCTACCCTGATCAACAACTAGACACAACCTCAATCATGAAGTCACCAAATCAGATCTGTGTCCTCTGATCAGTCTCGATCCACACCCTTCTGCTCTCAACCCATGAAACACGCTATCACCATTAATGTTGACCAATCACCACCTACCTCACCGATAACACTTCACTAAGCACAGTATGCATGACACCTCTCTCTTGCCTATCAACTTTGTTGGCATCTACCTCTGCTAAGTCTTCTGTGTCGGTCCAGATAAGATCACTGACCAACCACACAACTAGGTATTTTGTTGGTTCACAAACCCTGTCAGTTAACCCTAATCAGTCTACCTTCAAACTAGCACTTTTTTGCTCTGTCAGTGGAACACCCTTACTGATCACTTCACATGCCAAAGCATAGCATGCTCATCTTTATCAAACAAGAGCCTTTAACTTATTCTCTTTTTCTCACTTACCGGTGAACTTCTATACTGGTGATATCTACAGGTAACATACCATGCATACTAGTGGCACCAAACTTCATCTTCATTCCGGCAACATCCTTTGTCTGCAGTTGTTCACCATATCCTTTATCTTCATCAGCCTGAGAATAGTCTCAATCGGTTTTTCAGCATGACAAATCCATCACTCCTTTACTCTTCCTTCTTTGTCTCGGTATCTCAACATGCCTACCTAGTTGATCGGATGCATATCTCTGATTTTATGCACCTAAGGCAACTTAGTGTTTCACCTGTTCATCTGGTGTGGGCCTTAAATCTCCTACCTTTAACTCTTGGCAACCTATCTTGGAGAGATGTAATGCATTCCAAGCATGTTAGAGGATAAGCACCACTTACCAGTGGAAGTGGATCCTTGACATCTACATTTTTCAATGCACCAATATGGCTTCCTTGTTTAAGCAGGCATATCCTCAAACAAGCACATGTGATCCGGTTGTGCATACTCTCTATGAGTTTTCTCATCATCTGGTGACTACATCTTTATCCGGTTGGAGTCCTATTGTTTCACATCCAATAGCATACCGGTTGGTACATCTGCATAAGCTCACTTTGCTTGCACACTCGTCGGTTGGCAACAATGAACTACCAATATATCACTTACTGGTTGTTATCCTATACTGGTCTCCAATAAATGTCTTCAACACAAGTTAACACTAACTTGTGTACCAATGAATTCAATGGCCATTATGCTGGATGACACTCTCTTCCTTACTGGTGACCTCTCATGCTAGTTGACATCAATGACACCATTTTCGATATGCATGAATGACAACACCGCTCATCAATCTCCCATACCGGTTGACATTAATGACAACACAATGCCAACACTTGGGGTGTGTGTGAAGGCCTATACATTACACACACCATATAAACACTAGGTTTGGAGAGTCAAACTTGAGACCAATGGAGAGAAAACCCACAACCCAAGCCAACTCTCCTACCCATTGCGAGCTAAGTTTCTTGAGATATTATCTGTGAACATATGTTAGATATATTTTTTATCCAAGAAAAAAAATTGTTTATACAATACATGGTTGGTATTTATTTCAAATTTGGCATGGCTCACTTATTGCTTATGTATTAGGGCTCTTGATAGTGCTAAGGGAGTGGCTTTCTTTTGGAACCCTCACAATATTATTGTGGCCCAAAGCTTATGGAGTAATTTACAAATTTGACTTATTCACACGAAAGCCACACATTGGGATTTTCATTATGTTCACTTCAAAGTAACTTTCTTCCTTAATTATAAATTTTAAAAAATGAGACATCAATATCTATTAAATTATGTTCAAAATAATTTTAATTTTTTTCCTATATACAATTTCAGAGTAACTTTCTTCCTTAATTCCAAATTTCAAAAAATGAGAGATTAATATCTAGAATATTGTGTTTATTGTGTACATTGTTATATATCCATAAACTAATAAATGTGAGCAATATTTCTATGACCTTTTTTTAAGTTACAATTAAATGATATAGTTTTAAAATGATTTTTTTTATTAATATATAAAATATACGTGTTTTTTCTTTACATCAAATATTATGCTCCACCCATATAGTTTCAAATTCTCTCTCTCTCTCTCTCTCTCTCTCTCTCTCTCTCTCTCTCTCTCTCTCTCTCTCTCCATATTTATTTGTCTATATCTATCCTCTTTATTATCTCTTTCCCTCTCCCCCTCTCTATATCTCATTATATCTTTGTTTATCTATTAATCTATCTCACCATCTATATATTTATCTGTCTCTCGCTCACTCTCTTATTATATATATATATATATATACATATATATATATATACATATATATATATACATATATATACATATATATACATATATATATATACATACATATATATATACATATATATATATATACATGTATATACATATATATATACACATATATATACATATATATATGTATATATATGTATATGTATATACATGTATATATATATATGTATATATATATATATGTATATATATGTATATATGTATATATATGTGTATATATATATACACATATATATACATATATACATATATATATATGTATACATATATATACATATATACATATATATATCTGTGTGTGTGTGTGTGTGTGTGTATGTATATATTGTAGCATCCTAAAATTTCACCCCTCATAATTTTCGACCACATTTGGGTCTTCACCTTGGTGTTTGCACCCCTCAGGCTGATCAGAGACCTGATTATGCTCACACATGTCAAAAACTTCATTCAACTCAGTATGCACCCAACTACCACCTTGATCCTACCCCAAATTAGGGTAGGACCAGGGTGTAGTTCCATGTCCCCCTTAATGGGGACCTATCCTTGGGCCCCTCCCCTCGACCTATCTCAAATTTGAAGTGGGAAATCCACTCTATGTCAGCTCATGTCAAAAAATTAATCAATTAATCCTATGGGCAAGTATATAAGAGGGCTTTCCCCTCTCATTTGACATATAGGATGAAATTCAATCAAACATCTAAGAATTCAAGAATTCAAGAGCAATTGAGCATTTTCAGTCTTCCTTCAAGCTTTGGAGAAGCAATAGAGTCAATATCTCAAGAATTGAAGAGGAGATCATCATTATAATCCATAAAATCATAATTCCATGTGGAGAAAAGAAAAAATCACAAGGAGGTATAAGCATTTCATTTTCAATCAATTCAACATCTCCTCAAAGAGGAGGATTTCTACTTTTAGTCATTTCAATTACATTTTTTCAACCACTTGGTTAATTCCAAAACCGAGGTTTGACCTAAAGGCAAGCCCCTATTCCCAACACATTTTCATTTCCTTCTGTGTGCAGGAAGTAGGTGTGTGGTTGTACTTCTAGAATTAATCTTTATTTGCAGAGACGAAAAAACCCTTTTCAATGCATAGAAAGTTTGAAGGACCAATAGGAGGGCAACATGGTCCAAACACACGGTCCCTGCAACTTTTGGTAGATTTTGCAGAGCAACTCTGAATCATCTCAAACTTCTCAGATCCAGGTGCATGATTGAATCCTAAATCTATAGCTCATTGTTTTCTCATATTTGTCTTCATTTCCAGCACTTAGTCTTAATTCAACTAGTCAACTTACAAAAGAGGGTCGAACACATTCCAAACACAATCAATCTACTTAATATTAAGTCCTTGCATCATTTAGGATTGGATCTATTAGATTCATCCCCTCTTTTGAATGTAAAGTCCTCAAAGTGAAAATCGGCTTAGTGATTTCTCCCTTCCATGTGGTGAATTTACTTAGTCCTGAATTTTCCAGTTTACACATATATGTATATGTATATGTATATGTATATGTATATGTATATGTATATGTATATGCATATGTATATGTATATGTATATGTATATGTATATGTATATGTATATGTATATGTATATGTATATGTATATGTATATGTATATGTATATGTGTGTGTATATATATGTGTTTATATATATATGTGTGTGTGTGTATATGTGTATACATATATATACACTTATACACACACATATATCTTCCTCTCTATCTCACTATCTATCTCTATCTTTATCTCTCCCTCTACCTCTCTATTTGTCTATCTATTTGTCTCCAAGTTCCTCTCTTACTCTATCTTTGTCTCTACCTTTATCATCCTTTCTCACCCTCTATCTCTAGACATTTCTCTCTCTCTCTATCCATCCATCCATCTCCCTCTCTCTTTTCCCTCTTCTTATACCTCTATATCTATATCTCTTTTCCTCTCACCCTCTCACCCTCTATCTCTCTGTCTTTCTTCTTATATCTATCCCTCTATTTGTATCCC
The DNA here is from genome assembly GCF_030272615.1 of Cryptomeria japonica. Classification (NCBI taxonomy): domain Eukaryota; kingdom Viridiplantae; phylum Streptophyta; class Pinopsida; order Cupressales; family Cupressaceae; genus Cryptomeria; species Cryptomeria japonica. The sequence goes on along the minus strand of NC_081410.1, from coordinate 423,017,205 downwards.
ATTATCTATGTATCTCTCCCTCTCTCTACTACTCTATATATATCACTTCCTACCTCTATATATAACTTTGTATCTCTCCCTACCTTTTTTTCTTATTATCCCTCTCTCTATACATTTATCTCTTCCATCTTTATCCCTCTTTAAGTTATCTCTCTTTATCTCTCCCTATCTGTTTCTCTACAACCCTCTACATCTCCATCTCTATATCTATCTTCCTCTTTATCTATATCTCATTACCCTTCTCTATTGTTCTTCCCCCCTCTATCTCTCCCTCTTTCTATCCTTATCTCTCCCCATATCTCCCTATTTCACACATAACATGATTCTATTGGTAATGGAACTTGATAGTATTCCTGATTTAGAAGTTTATGTTTGCATCCCTATGAGTGGATGCATAGTTAGCTCTAATCTATCACTTCTCCATTCAAACCTTTGTTGGATAGAAAAAATATGTAAATGTCTTACCAATTGATCTCATGTACTACACAGATGTATGCAAGAAATAGACAACCTAATTGATCTTACATACCTCTTTCACATACCCATTGCACACCAAGATATCATTGCTAGTAAGTTGTCCTGTATTTATATATCCCAAACTAAAGTATACAAATTAATGAAGAGAATTGGGTACCTTGCAATGTCCTTATGTTTTATGTGGGAAAAATTTGTAGGTAGAGATAGAAAGCGGGCTAATATTTGTATTGAAAGAATCGGTTGAAGAAGATTAAAAGTAAAAGTTCATAGAGGAAGTAAAAAGGTAACAAAAGTTAATTTGGATTGATATCAAAGAAATTTGAGTTTAATAGCTAATAGGAATGTTTAGGTGGGGAAACTCCCCATAGGACTTGTCTCAAGCCAGATTGTTTTGTTGGTTGATAAATTTTGTGGTTTCTCCTCTTCTTTGTTAGCATGTTTGTAATGCCCTACTAAGGAACCCCAGAGGACAACAATAAACTAACCAAGGAAACATAACAATGAATTTAATTTTAAAACAGTTCATAATACATTAATAACTCATTAAAAAATTAATTATAACATTTATGCACATGTAGAAGATAATTATTTACCTAAAATAAGTCCTCTTCCGGGTTCCCTAATGTCACTACCTATGCAATGCTCTAAACCAAATCTAAGAATATTAAACCATAATGCACTAATGATAATATTATGCAAAGTAAGAAAACATTCACACCTAATATTAGGTTCATTTTAAAACACCAAAAAAGTGTTCCTATGATAACATTTAGCATAGAATATGATTAAGCATTCATCCATGTGAGGGAGTAGTCAGTACCAGCACTGCGCTACTTAAACAACATTTAAGTTTACATAAATTCCCATTTGCATCAACTAATATTACATCAATCTCCATGAAGAGTATCCAATATACAATGGTAGTGTTATAATTACAATGATATTTAATATACATAACATCTTCTATAACATCATTGAATTATCTACAACAAGGAATGAAAGAAACTGGAAAGAAAATACAAGATCCATCGACACACGAACAAGTCCAGAGGTCCTTAAAGGAGGTTGGCAACAACCAACTGATAATGAGGAACCTAAAGGTCCACTCCATCATGCTCTGGAGATAGACACAAGGCCCCACACAACATAAGCAAACTAGGATGACAAGATCAACATCCAAGAATACACAAACAACACATATGAACAACAGGTTTAACCGCAAGATTTCACCAAAGGTTTCTAAAAACACCACTAAGGTAGGGTTCTAAGATACAATTAGGGAAGAGTGTCATCACATAGCCCCAACATGGGTTATCTTGGCTAGCCTCTTTAGTCCTTGGCCCCCATTTGGTGACTCATGTGGTAATGAACAATCCTTTCATGAGGACAAGGAAGTTCAATCATGCTAGCTCCAAATGTCCCCTAGATGGACATGTCTTCCCACTCCCATCCTTATTTTGTACAAGAACGAAGGCCATGGGTGAGGCATCGCAATTATCTTGATTAATTTTTATTTTCCCCCTAGATCATTAATAGGTTATAACTTATTAAGGGAACTCACGATGGGTTATCCTGCTAGCCACTTAAGGGCCTTGACCCCCACCTAGAGCCACTCCCCCTAAGTTGCACCTAAACAACACTAACCTAGGGTTTGATTTCCAAGGAAGGATAGGCATCAACCAAAATAAATCTCTCAAATGATACATACATGAATCATGGTCTAAAAATTGAATCAGACTCACACATTATGCCTTCCTGATCCTTTCCAATCAGATACACCAAATGATGGTTCCTCAAATGCAATAATAACTTAACACACATACCACCAAGCATAGAGGAAACATAAGAAAACAAGAATGAAATCAAATCAGGCTCTACATACCTCCAAATATAGATATCATAGAGAACAACCTTGAGACCAGCCTCTAGAAACCACCTGGACCCTCAAAATAGAGAGCTTGTGCACTTAACCCCTGAAGCTATATAGTTGACCTCACAAAATGCACAATTAATCAGTATTACTATGCAACTAGGCACTAGTTTTACGCAATTGAACACTGTACCTATGTAGTTGGACAAAACATTGGGCAAAAACAATTGGGATCACTTGGAAGACTCAAAAGACCATCAATGTAATCCAGAAGGTGAAAAAAGACAAAAAACCATTTGAGAGGGGTTAGTTACCTTTAAATAACATCAATAAATTGGTTCCCAAGACTTGAAAAAGGGTTCACAAGATTCACAAAACTGAAAAATAACCCCTTAAAACCTTCATTTGGAGAGGGCTTCACAACGAAAACTTGATTCCCAAAACCAAAGAATGATTCACATGTTGGAAGAAAATAATGAGAGATAAATGAGAGGGCGGATGAATCAATTTTTTACCGGATCTACAAACTCAACCACAAATACAAATATGATAAACTGCAATAATAATAAAGATAAGAAAATTGATCGCACAACACAAAACACCAAGATTTTGACATGGAAAACCCGGTTAAGGGAAAAACTACGATGGGAAACTTCCCACAATAAGATGATACTCTGTAGTAGTATGTGAAAATAGTATAATAGGGAATGCACCAGCATTCACACACACTACCTAGAGCTTATAGCTCAATATATAATAACTCGGAAGACTACAACCCTCAGGGAAGGCTCACTACCTTACAAGGAAGTCTCACTGACTTAGAAAATGTTCGGACAACAGTCCAAAATTAAATGAATTGCAATAACAATATTTGCAAATGCTTGATGATAGTTCAAGTTAAGCACATTTGTCTACTCTGCAACACCAATATCTTCTCAATCACAATGTCGAGGGATGAATCACTTGTTCACACATACACCACTCTTTAATAATGTAGACACAACCTCTATAACTAAATTATATGAGTATATCACCTATTTATACAATTCATCAACCTTGACAACAAGGTTGGCTAAACCCTCAGCTCACAATTACAAAATTACATCACACGATACAAAGATTGGCCACCCGATCAATATAATGATAGACATGACATAACATGAACCTAAATCAAGTTCCCAAATGCACATCACCACCGGTAATCACACCAAGATCAACCACAAAACACTACGCCACCAAGAATATCGTATAACACAAAGAACATCACCAGTTCAATAAAATCACCAAAAACTTACACAACGATCAATGCAAAACATCAAGATAAATAGGACATAATTAGGAAACACTAGAAAGAACGTTAGAATCATCAATAACAATTGCACCAACACCACTTATCAAATCTTCATCGATCGTCTGAATCTCAAGAACATTCAAACAACAACAACTCTCACAAAGAAAGATAACTTGTAGAGCAATAAATCACAAACCATATGAAATGAAGATACACAAGACCATCCCAAACAATCTCCCAAAGTCTCAACTCAACATCTGATCTCACCAAAATATACCAGAGGAAATACTGAACTCTGCAAAGCACTAATCAAATAAACAAACTGTAAACCGGATCATATGATATGATCAATTGGGCTTCCTGGATCACCAAAATTAATAAAGAATAATATAATGACACTAGAAATACTCCATACACCAAACCATAATCCCAGTAAACCAATAGCAAATCACCGGAGCAAGAATATGTTGACATCAATGACAACAACATATCCTAGTAGTAGCAATGTCCAACAATATCCCCCTAAGATCAATATCTCTTTGGCATAATGGCAACATATGAATGTAAAAAACAATCAATGCAAAGAAAGAAAATATCTCCAACAAACTCCCCCTAAGATCAAGCAAATAGAACAATTTTTCACATGCTTCTCTCCCCCTTTGAGAGAAATGCTAAAGATCTCAAAAGAGAAAACCAAATTCTCTCCCATATAACCAATCCAACAGATTAATCCACCAGAGGAGTAGCACCGGCTCATCAATCCAGACAGGAAGATAAGACTATGAAGTCCATCGAATTGATACAAATCAATGCATCTAGTTCTCATCAGGAGGGATAGATACCCCTAACTTGTCTCTCAAATAGACAAATGTATCTGCAGGTAAAGGCTTAGTGAAAATATCAGCAATTTGTTCCTTAGTAAACACATACTCCAACTTTACTTCCTCTTCACTGACATTTTCCCTCAAGAAATGATATTTGATTGACACATGTTTAGTCTTTGAATGTTGTATCAGATTCTTTGACATATTAATAGCACTGGAATTATCACAATATATGACAGTAGGCTCATCATAGATAATTATGATATCCTTCAACATTTTCTTCATCCAAACTACCTGAGTGTAGTTACTAGCAGCATCAATGTACTCAACATCAGCAATAGATAAGGACATTGAATCCTATTTCTTAATAGCCCATGAAACCAATTTCTTACACAAAAAGAAAGCACCACTGGAGGTAAAATTTTGGTCATCAATATCACCAGCCCAATCAACATCAGTGTAAGCACACAACATGAAATCATCATTCCTCGGATACCACAAACCATAATCTACAGTTCCTTTCAAGTATCTGAATATCATCTTTACAACAGTGACATGACTCTCTTTTGGATCAGCTTGATATCTAGTAGCCATGCATACAACATGCATAATGTCTGGTCTAGTCTAATTAAGATGTAGCAGACCACCAACATAGATTTGTACAAATATTGATTAGCTTTGGGAGATTCATCATTTTTAGACAATTTTTTAGCCAGTCACCATAGGATTTCCAACCGGTTTGGATTCATCCAACTCAAACTTCTTTAGCAATTCCTTCACATATTTAGTTTGAGATATAAAAATACCTTTTCCAGTCTGTGAAATCTACAAACCTAAGAATTATTTTATCTCTCCTATTGTAGATATCTCAAAAATTTTTTGCATATCACCGACAAACTTCATACTCAAGTCATCATCTCCTCCAAAGACTTCAACAATTAAGATGTTATCATTCTCAATCTTAAAGTACATATTACTATCCATAGTACCTTTATCAAATCTCAATTTCAACAAATACTTATCCAATCTATCATACCAAGCTCTAGGGGCTTGTTTCATTCCATAAACAGATTTCTTTAGTTTGCATACCATGTCTCCATCATCTGATAGTGAAAATCCATCAAGTTTCTCAATGTAGACTTCTTCCTCAAGATCACCATTCAGAAGTGCTAACTTGACATCCATCTAATATACATTGAAATCCTTGTAGGTATCATATACAAGCAACAGTCTAACAGCTTCAAGTTTGGCTACTAGAGAAAAAGTCTTCTCATAATCAATTCCTTCTTTTTGTGAGTATCCTTTGCATACCAATCTTGCTTTATTTCTAACAACTTCACTAACTTCATTCAATTTGTTCCTAAATACCCATTTAGTACCAATCACATTCTTGTCTTTAGGTCTAGGCATAAGCTCCTATGTGTTATTCTTTTCAATCTGATCTAATTCTTCTTCCATAGCCCTTATCCAATTTTCATCTTTGCAAGCTTCAACAATATGTTTAGGTTCAATTTTAGAAATCAAACATACCTCTTCAGCAACTAGCCTTCTTCTAGTCATCACACCTTTATTCTTATCACCAATAATCTAATTTTGAGAATGATTCAATCTCACATACCTCGGAGTCTTCTGATTATTCTAATTTTTAGGTTCTTGTACCTCTCCACTAGCAGCAACAATATCCAGTTTAACAATCTCTACTAGATCATTCTCCTTTAGTTCTTTAGTCTAAATAGGTGCTATAATAACATGTTGACCATCATCATATTTGCTTGCTCTGATCTCTTTTCCAAGGTTCTCAACAACCTTCACATTTACACTTTCTACTATCCTTCTTAGTCTCTTATTGTAGCACTGGTAGGCTTTTCTCTTTGTTGAATATCCTAAGAAAATTCCTTCATCACTTCATGCATCAAAATTTCTTATATCCTCATCTCTCTTGATATAAGACTTGCTACCAAAAATTATGAAGTATCTCATAGTAGGAACATGACCAAACCATAGCTCATAAGGAGTCTTACCGGTATCACCTTTTATATGAACTCAATTGAATGTATAAATAGCAGTGATAACAACTTCTCTCCAATAGATCTTCGTAACATTCCCTTCAATCAGCATAGTTCTAGCAGCATCCAAGGCAGTCATGTTCTTTCTTTCAACAACTCCATTCTGTTGTGGGGTTTTAGGAGAAGATAATTGTCTTCTAATCCTATGCTTCTCATAGAATAAGTCAAACTCACCAAAACAAAATTCTCCTCCTTTAGGGATTTCACTTTCAGTCATGTCTTAGTTTCAACCTTTTCTTTGAATATCTTGAATTTGTCCAATACTTATGATTTTTCCTTCAAAAAGACAACCCACATTATCCTGGAATAATCATCAATTAGGAACATAAAATATGTGTCACCCTGCACACTTCTAATATTTTTAGGTCCACATAGGTCACTATGCACAAGATCTAACAATCCATCAGATGTATATTGCTTGCTCTTGAAATAAATCCTTGTTTGCTTACCCGTTTGACACCTTCTCCTATGTCGCAACCAACTCTTCTCAATATAAGCAATCAAGCAACTTTTCTCACCAACATTCAAATGAAAGATATTACATTCAGTCTTAGTTCCATATGCAATCTCTATATTAGAGGCATTTAAGATCTTACATTTACCATTCTTGAATTTTAAATCACAACCTTTGTCAACCATCTATCCAACACTTAAAAGATTGTGCTTCAAACCTTCAACATACAAGACATCATCAATATTATGCTTACCATCAAAGGAAATAGAACCTCTACCATGGATCACACATTCTTTGTCATCTCCAAATCTTACTATTCCACCATCATATCTTTCCATACTCATAAATTTTCTTTTATCATCAGTCATATGATGTGAAAAACCATTGTCAATCACCCATTCATCTTTCTCTTCAACTTTAGCAGATAAAGATTTCTCCTCAAAAGTCCAGCTTGTGGAATCAACAGGTACCTATCCATCTTCTTTGATAGCAATAAATGCCACTTCATCTCCTTCTGATTCTTCATCTATAACACCTTCATCAACAACATAATAACAATTCTTCTTATGCTTATACTTTCGGTTATGCTTGTAAGGCTTATCATACTTCTCATGCTTCTCATATCTATCATGCTTATCAAATTTATCGTGCCTATCATATTTAGACAATCTTTCTAGGCATATAGAAGAAAAATGTCCTATCTTATTGCAAGAGAAATATTTTAGAGGCAATTTTCCATCATACTTACTAGCTCCCTTAGGCAATCTCTGGGCAATCAATGTTTCAATCTCTTCCAATTCTCTTTCTTGTTCTTCCATCTCTCTTCTTTTTCTTTCATATCTGGATATTTTGCACTCATCGGGATCATACTTATGCTTTCCACATACATATTCTCTAAATGATGTCTCAGACTTTCCATGCAATTCACAAAATTTGCTCAGTTCAAATGCAGCAATCTTTCCAACCAACATATCTATTGTCAGAGTAGTTACACTCATAATCTCATCAATAGTAGCTACCTTATGCTTGTAAGTAGGAGGCAATGATCTCAACACTTTAGAAAAAAATTCATCTTCTTCAAGGATTCCACTGGCACATCTGATACCTAGGACAAGTTCATTCACCTTAGCCATAAATGAATTTATATTCTCATCTTCTCCCATCTTTAGCATCTCATACTTCCCTTTCAAACTCTGTAACTTAGCAACTTTTACTTGTTTATCTCCTTCATACAAGGTTTTAAACTTCTCCTAGATCTCATGTGCAGTCTGAAGTCCCATCACATTAGTCATAAATCTGAATCAGTCAGGGCACTCAGCAATGCTTCCTTTTCTCTTATGTTGTTTTTCAGCCTCCTTAATCTCATCAGCAGTAACCGTTCCATTCGAAGGAATAGAATAGGCATTCTTAGTAATCTTGTAGTAATATTTTCCAAGGCATCTCAAATTCACTTCCATCAAATCTCAGACTCTCTTTCTTAAAGATAACACCTCCAGTTATCATCCCCGATCTCCTCAAGCGGTTAAGCTTCTTCTGGAGGATCTAGCTCTAATACTAATTGTTGGCAAAAACAATGAGAGAAAACTAAGAGGGGGGGTGAATCGGTTTTCTACCAGATCTACAAACTCAACCACAAATACAAATTTGATAAACTGCAACAATAATAAAGATAAGAAAATTGATAGCACAACACACAACGCCAATATTTTGACATGGAAAAGATTCCTCTAGAAGCTTCTAATTCCTCCTACAACATGTGCCATAATTGGGAAAAAAAATTTAAAAAAATAATGTCATTTGAATTATATTCTCCAAGTGTGTATGTGGGTCCATTATTTATTCTTTTATAATATCCATTCAATTATTTTCAATAGCTCAACCAAAAATATAGTAGAATTGTATCAAATCAAAAAGTGATAAAGGAGGGTTGTGACAAATACATCATTTCTATTTTACCAAAATCAATCAAGACAAAGTTCAATCATTTGCACATAAACCCTAAACATTTCTTAGAAAACCTTAAAAGAAAAGGAAAGAAGTCAAAACCAATTTCAACACAAACATAACAAACAACTAAGACAATATCAACCTACATTTCAAAGTATTGGAAACATTTGTTTTCTTTTTCTAAAATAAAGAGAAATTATTTAGCAAAAATGGGTATCAAACCCTACCTTGGGTCTTGCGAAGACAATAAGAAAAGAAGGGGAAAGAAGAAGACCAAAGCATGAAAGCTATCCTCCACATCCAAAAGTTATTCTAATAAGCAATTTAATCATAAACAACAACCAAAATCCAGCAATATATTCAATCAAAACATCTCAAGAATCTCCAAAACAATCTCCTTCCAATTTGCAAAGACAATCAACAATTCTTCTCCAAAAGCCTTCTCACACAAGGACGCAATTCAATCCCCAAAATTTCTAGCAAAAACTCTCGCAAGAGCTCCCTTGAAATCAACAAACTTCAATCTCTAAAAAACCAAAAAGAAACCAATGAAATTCCTTCACAAAATCCCACCAAAGGAAAGCCAACCAACTCCCAAAATAAACTTAATAAGATAACTTATAATTAAAGAATACTCATAAAATGAATAAATAAATCCCCACCAAAACAAAACAATAAAAATAACATAACCCAAGTATAAAAAATGTAGACGCATAAATTTGTCTATTAATTAAATCAATATTAAATATTATTTCATGACTAAATATTCCTCTAATAATTAAATTGACATTTAATTAATTCACCTTAGCCTATTCTGCTATTATGGTTAAATAAATTTAATCAATTTATTTAATCACTAACTATAGTCCAAGTTATTAAATAAATCTAATTTATTTTTTTCACCCCCTTCTTCCTATTTAAATAAATTTAACATTTATTTAAAAATCAAATCCCCTTTTTAAATAAATCAATATTTATTTAAAAATAACTCATCCACTTGCATTCTCCTACAAATGCAAGTTGCAAATTTAAATAGATTTTATTTTAATATAAACCTATTTAGCCACACCCACCTCTTTCTAGATTCTTGTAGATTTCTCTAAACCCTTTCTAAATTTAGCCTAATCCCTCTCCTAAAAAATTGCACAATCCTAATCCAAGATTAACCCTCAAACCATCATCTCACACATTTAAGACTCTTATAGAGTCATAAATGTTTCCCTTCTCCAACACTCCAACCCACATGGGTATTGACCCTTTGGTCAAGGCTTAACCATGGGTAAACTTTGTACAAGAGTTTACCCATTGGATAATAAAATTACCCTTGGATAAAAGATTTATCTAATAACCCAACCTACATGAGGTTACCCTCATGTCTTCTTAGGCATTAAATGTTATTTACCTCTCCTCTCAAACCATCTCACGTTGACACTTGTCATCATGGGATTGGGTTGAAAACCATCACATGGATCATGAATCAGGAAATCCTAGCCCTCCACAAGCTCACTCGATCTTGGCCATTCAATCAATATTTTTCCCTATAAAAGGAGCCCTCACCCTCAAGAAAAAGAGGAAGCATGTTAAGCATTATTACTATGTACTTGCATAGACACATACACTTACACTTTTTTGTAGTAATCTTGTTGTAGGCATTTTGCATAGTAATAGGAAGTTTAGTTCATTCAACCATTTTGAATCTCCATCGGCATCCATGGTTTAGTGCTAAAGTTGAGAGCTACATACACTCATTTGGATCTTGGGGAGGAGAGAGACAAGGGAGAAGCAACAAAGGCATCATGGGAGCATCTTCAGAACACTACTCTTCCTTCTCTTCTTTTATCTTTCTTTCTTTGTGTGCTTTTTAATCTTTCTTGATATGTATGTGAAGGACTTTGTTTCATTTGTTTTAGTTTTGGTTAGAAAGTAACTCACTAACATTTGAATCACGTTTTTGGCGTGTGTCCCCTTTCATGTGCATCATTTTGGCACCCACCATGGAGCCCTTGTCCCATTTTCATTTTAACAAGTTAATATTTCTCTAAAAAATTAGACACTTGCAGGTTTTTTGATGCACAGGTAGTGCTTTAGAACTTTTGATGCCCGATTTAGCACCTTCGCTCTAGATTTTGCACCTAGTTTTTTATCTATAGAGTAGCACTTTTGTCTTATTTTGGCACTTACATTGTTCGTTATAGCATTTTTGTAGTAAATTAGCACCAGTGTTGTATGTTGTAGCGCTTTTGTCCTAATATTGTGCTTTTGCTGTAAAATAGCACCTTTGTTTCTCGGATTGGCGCACTTCTATTTTTATCAAATTAGTGCTATTGTATTCGGTAGAGAGCTCAAATTTATAACAAAAATGAAACTTTAGGCTTCTGAAGCACACCATATAAACTAACTTTTTGCAAGGTTTTTTGCAGGTCTAACATTTTATTGTAGGTTCCAAGGAATTAAAGTAGATTTTGATTTCTTTTCTCAAAATTTTCTTTTAACAAAGGGATTTAGCAAGACCTTACTTTCATTTTGGGTGCAAACTAAAAAGAACCTCACCATTCCTTTGGTGTTTAAAACAAGATCTCACTTTCATTTTAGGTGCAAACTAAAAATAACCTCATCATTTCTTTGGTGTTTAAAACAAGACCTCACTTTCTATTTTACAATAATCTAAAAAGAACCTCATCATTTCTTTGGAACAAAAAAAAACTTTCCAATTTTGCAAAGCTTGAAAATAACAAATCACTTTTCTTTTTTTGGAAAGTTTATTTAAAGAATCGTCATTTTACATATTACTTCAAACAATTTTAAGATCATTTTTATTCACTTTGGCGATTCATTTTGGGTTGACCAATATTTCATCTTCAAAAGTTCAAGATTTTTCAATCTTTTCACAAATTGCTATCTTGGTTAAAAGGAACCCCATGTATTTTGGAGAAACATCTCCAAAGTAGCATTTAGATAACAATTTCAATATTGGCTAAAAAGAAAGAGTGTATTCCGTGAATCCAAGGTAATAGGTATATGCTCCCCCCTTAATTGAGTGATCAAAAAGCCAAACACACCATTACTTTCTTTCTTTCAATTTAGCATTAAGATAAAACCTTTAGCAAGCCTGCCCTCCTGAGATGCCTATAAGGCCAGTGTGAGGGTAACGACCTAAGTGGGGAACGACTAATGCCAAGTATTCCAACCCACTATAATCAAATGTGGATGTGATGAAAATCATATTCAATGGTTTTTCTCAACGATTAGTCTTCCCCCAGTATCTTTGAGATACGTAAAGCCTTTGTTCCAAAGGTTAGGAAGCCTCTCAAGGGAGTTTTTCACTGAAGATCGAACGAAAGCCTGATTAAAAACTTTAGCAATAGAAATCTCACAAAGTCAGTTTGCCAAATATTTGTAATATCATAGTGCAAGGGTGGGGAAGAATCTGCTCCCAAGACACTCACCATATATCTCCTAAGAAAATGATCCAATTGAGAAGAAATTCTCTTTGGTTCAAATTCTAAACAAAGGCAAAAAAACAAGCGCACCTTAGGGAGTGACAGGGTTGTTTGAGCTAATGGAGTATCAAGTGTGGGCTATTAATATTAGGAATGATCTCTTTCACCATAGTAGAGTCTATCCAATTTGTCTTTTGTTTGTTCAAAACCTGTGAAAACAAAAGAGGACTTGAAAATATCCTTGAGCAGATTCAAAAAAAATCCTAAACATACATCAACAGTTATCAAAAGAAAAGAAGTGTTTCTATGTGCTTGTGTGCTTTCTATGTCTTCTTGTCAAAGAAATCATCCACCATTTGAAACAAGTTACATCCCAAAAACAAAATTCTTGAAAAATCCATCAATGCTTCATGTTTGGAAATCTCTCAAATACGCCAAGAAGAAACAAAGAAAAGAAGTTTCTTGTACAAAAACCATAAACTATTGTTAAAGCATCACACCTTCATCCATCGCTATCATGATTTTAGTTACAGTTTCACTGAGGATTTTGAATTAGAACCCCTCACATCACAAGCTTTCTTTCAAAGAAGAGTTTTATTGTATAGACAATTACGATCAACACATTCCTCCATCATACATTCCACAACCCACAATCACCTATTAGAAATTCTCATTCACATATCTTTCATCTTTCATAAATCATTCATTTTATAAAAATTCCAAATCTTCTATATTCCACATCTTCACCCATCTATTTCAAAACTCATCCATCCTTCATAAATCAAAAATCATTTTCTAAATCTTTCATTTCAAATCATTTTCCCATTATTTTTCAAAATCAATTTTTTTCCAAATCGCATTCTCAAATCATTTTCTAAATATTCCATATTTCATCTCAAATCATTTTCAAATATCCTCCTTATCTCATACACATTTAAATCACACTTCAAATTCCCACATCTTCCATACTTCATCAAATTCATAAAGTCATATTCTAAATTCACCCATCTTTCTCTATTTTCTCATAAATAATATTCACAACTTCATTTTCAAATCATACTTCCTATTCACACATCATTTCCAAAACATCCTTATCATTCAGATATCTTCCATCTTTATCCATTATTAAAAACATACTTTATTTTGAAATCATACTTACAGATCTTTCATAAGTCATTTTCTAATCTTCCATAAATCCTTTCCATATTTCATCTTCACTCCTCAAATTCAAATTATTTCAATAAAAACTCACATCTCTACTTCATCACCTTCTCATAAATCATTTCACACATATTTTATCTTTCAAAATCCAACAACCATCAAATTCATAGTCACCTCATACAAATTCCAAGGTTTACATTCACTCCAAAACATCAAAATTCCATTCAAATCTCAAACACGGAAAGGTTTTGTCCTTAGTTATTTTGGGATATTTCTAAATCATATCAACAAACATACTCTCTAGTGTGTCTCTACATCTAGGATCAATCATCCTAAGAGGCATTACTAAGCATCTAGATAGGTTAAAACTAGTTTTTGAGTGCATCCTCTCAAAAACTAGGTAGCTTATCTTTTAAAAGCCTTTCTACACCTCATCTCACAATTATTTGAAACCAGGCATGCAATCTCAAAAAGAAATTTTTTGATATCCACCCTTTTGTAAACGAGATCACTCATCCATAAAAATTTCATCATCCACTCTTGGAATCATAAAACAAGAATCAAACACCTACTTTTTCACTTTCACAAATGCACACTTCAAACATGGCAAGAACTAGGTCTCAAAGTCAAAGGCAAAATGAAAATTTCTGAAGAAGAAGAAGAGGCCGTTAACCCATTTTCAAGAAGAGGAGACCCATACACCCCTACACAAGCACAAATAGAAGGCGCACTTAGCAGCCCCAAGTTTACTAGATTTTCTGAAGAAATTCTCAAGGGAAATGCTGACGCCCATTTTCTAAAACTTTCTCAAGATGAAGCAAAACTTCTCGTTGACTTTGATGTATCAGAACTTAGGGATATACCAGAACAATCCCAACATAGCCATTAACAAGAACAAAATCAAGATGACAGGGGGCAAGGAATACACATAACTATGACGATAACTATCAACACGGAAACATCCCGGCACCTCATCTTACAAAAATGGATATGTTGAGACAACAGATGCGAGATCTTTGCCAAAAAGTACACTCAGGAAGCTCACAAAAGAAATATTCTCTCAAAGATATCTTTCCATATCCCTTTTATAGAAACATATACATGCCTTCGTTCCCACGCAACTTTGACATCCAAAATTTTGATAAATACAAAGGCAAGGGAGACCCTAGAGATCATGTGTGATAATTTTACTCTGCCTTCTTAGAGTTCACATATGAAGACACATATTTAATGTACCTTTTTTCCCAAAGTTTGGGAGGCTCAGCTATGCAATGCTTCTCATGCCAACCCAGTGGGATCAAGACTTTTGAGGACTTGGTACAAAAATTTATCACTCAACATGCACATAACATAGAACGAGATGCCTCCATGGATGATCTATGCAATACAAAACAAAAGAATGGTGAGTTATTCTCAACATTCTTACAAAGATGGAGACACCTTTCTAGTAGACGTTCCTTCCCCATTCCTAAAGAACAATTAGTTGAAATTTTTATTTCCAACTTAAATGAGGAAACAAAATTCTACTTAGGCATAAAATGTTCAGACACTTTTAAAGACTTGATAGTTTAAGGACTTAAAATCAAGAAATCCCTTATCCAAAAGGAACTTATCAAAATATAAAACAACAAAAAGGATGGTCCATGACCAGCCTACAACAATGACAAACCAAAGTTTTGGGCCGAGAACAAAAACATTGTTAATGATGGTGCTGTGGACACACGAACTATCAAAATCGCAAGGAAAGAAGATAATCACAACAACCCCACTACCAATCAAGGTAATCCCCAAAACAATCAAGAAAATTAACCTTCAAATACACAACAAGAGGATCCTAAAAATAGGTACTCTACCTACAAACCCAATCGCACCTACACACCCTTGGGAGAACCTCTTGAAAATATTTTATGACAACTCATTTCTTCTGATATTGTCACATTACCTAAAACATTACACTATGAACCACAGGTCAAACCTTCATGGTGGAGAGATAATGAGTATTGTGAGTTTCATAAGGGAAAAGGACACAAAACAAACAATTGCCATCGGTTAAAGGATATCGTTCAAGACCTCATTGATCAAGGTGACATAGAAGTGGATGGTCACAATGCTTCCAATACTGATCCTACAATGTTTAAGAAACCACTCCCATAATATGAGGAAGGAGGTCCCTCTCATCAAGGTAAGAATTAAGATAACACAACAAACTATACTCGTGCACCATATACTTATACTGTTAATAACCTATATGATGCCAATGAACAAGTTGCAACCATTACAATCAAAGGTATATATCCCATTTGTAACATTTTTACTCATCGTAGTAAGATTACTATACAAGGAGCACCATCAAGAGTGACATGCATTCCCAAACATTATAACCTTGTGGACCAATTAGATAAGATGCCAACACTTATCTTCATACTAGAGATTTTGAGTTTATCACCCTCACATAAAACCATCTTAGAACAAGCTCTCCAAGAAGTGTCAGCTCCATCCGACCTTAATATAAATCAATTTCAAGGCATGGTTGGTAGTCTCAAGTCATCACCATGTCTCACTTTTGCCAAAAATGATGACACATCCTTTCAACAACCACATAATTCCCCTCTCCACATTGAGGGATTCATATATAAACACAGAATCAAGCGAATCTTAATTGACAATGGATTTGGCCTTAACATTTGCACATTATAGTTAATCACCACATTGGGATATGCAGAAGATGCAATAGATACCAAAAAGAAGATCACAATCAAGGCCTATGATGATGCAGAATGCTCCTCTAAAGGGTGTGTTACTTTACCCATCAAGGTAGGACCTATGGTAAAGAATCCGGTTTGACAAGTCCTAGACCTCCCTCTTCCATTCAATCTCATAGTAGGTAGACCATGGATTCATGTCATGCAAGTAGTGCCATCTACTTACCATCAATGCATCAAGTTTCCACATAATAGAGTAGAGATTACTATCCTCGATGATGCCAATCCATTCACTTTTTGCAACAATATAAGGCATCAACCTGATATCACAGTCCATAGAAATAGAGAATCCATTACCTCATCATCGTACATTCACCCAACAAATATCACAAGTCCACTGATCCCTACACCCAAATAGGAAATGCTGAAAATGAAAGTAAAGGATGAAGGCCTAGGAGAGTATAATATTAGTCAACTTTTCTATGTTGGCCAACTACTCCTCTCACCTAGGACTCATGGAAAACCACAATAGTCACTCAGGCCACTTGTTGCAGCCAAAAATACTACACTTGATGGATTCATCCCAGGTAGATCATGGGAACAAGAAACTATTGATGAAGTTTTGGCAGGATGGATCTACAAAGACCCTTCCGATACAGCTAGACAACAGGTCAGGATCCCTATAGAGAGGTATGGTAAAGGTTTTACCCTAATGCAAAAGATGGGATATGATGGCCATAGTGCATTGGGATCCCACAAACAAGGTGTACAAGAGACATTGCAACCATTGTTACAACCACGAGATACAACTGGACACAAATTTCATCATGGTTCTGTAGGCTCTTCTAAGCTCTAGATTCTCAGAAAACAAAAGTATACCACTTCCAAATTCATCCCTTTCAAAAGAAGAACAATGTCTATTGCATATCAATCTACAAGATCTAAAAGTCCAAGTCATGCCAGGACTTCTCACTCACTATGTGCACAGACATTGAACATGCAAAGGGATGCACAAAGGTCATTCACTTCTAGATTGCCACTTCTGTCCATTCCAGATACTCAAGCAACACCAACCACCCCATCAGATGCAACACCTATAATATCTGATCACAAACCTTTCAACCCTGATGACATCGCTATAATGTATAGTGATATAATTCTACCAAGTGATTATGAGACTGATTCAAATGAAAATAAATGGGATTCTATACATGACTCTGATGAGGATTCTTTAGACGATAAAAGAGTTGACGGAGATCCATGGAATAAAAAATTTTGGGATCCAGTTGAGGAGAATACTTCAACGACTAACAGGTCACCTCCCGTGCCCGATTATGAAGAGGATAGTTCTGATGATGACCTTGATTCCTCCATACTTACCCTAACCGACACATCCTATGAACTTAACCTAATCGATGAAGCAATTCCCATTATTTATCCCAAACTCATTGTTTGGGACCAGCAAGATCCCCCACACCTTGACACCTTCCAAAATGATGATGTGATCATAGACTTTCTTGAATTATGAGATTACATACCAAGAGGGGATCACAAAGCTAGGTATACTATTGAACTTAACAACATGACTTACTTTGGAGAGAATGCCAAACCTTTCAGTCACACAAATATTACAATAAAAAAAGGATCCCCAAGGGAAAACCACACTGCGGCACATGTGGAGACCAAAAGAGTAAAAACAAAGGACGTATCCAAAGGTAAAAACCTCTCTGAGGTGCCACAGGATGGAAGGTTTGAAATTCTCTCCTTTAGCACTAATATGGAGAGATCATCTATTCTCATCAAGGAAACAAAGGAAGTCAATCCGGGGGCATCAAAAAATCCACACATACTACATCTAGTAGAATCACTGACTTTAGCAAAAGATCCTGATTTTAGAGTTCTTTCGAAAGCGACAAATAATTTTTGTTGTAGTCCTATGCAGACATGCCAGGCCTTGTTCCAAAAATAGTAATGCATCATTTGATAGTAACAACAGGAGCCAAACCAATAAAACAAAAGCTCAAAAAGATGCATCCTCATATCCCAATATTGGTAAAAGAAGAACTCAAAAAGCTATTAGATGTGGGTTTCATAAGACCCATTGACTATGCAGAATGGTTGTCCAACCTTGTACCCATGGAAAAACTCACTGGGGGCATTTGTATCTATATATATTTTAGAGATCTCAGCAAAGCATGTCCTAAAAATGACTTCCCTCTTCCAAACATTGATATGATCATGGATCTCACAGCGGGACCTGCAATGCTATCACTCATGGATGGCTTTTCAAGATACAACTAGATAAAGATTTCTCTAGAGGATCAACACAAAACAACTTTTACATGCCCATGGGGTACATACTATTGGAATGTAATTTCATTCGATCTCAAAAATGTCGGATCCATGTATCAGAGAGCGACAACTACTATCTTCCACGAAATGATGCATACACTAATGAAAGACTATATGGATGATTTACTAACTAAATCATTAACAAGAGAGGGACACCTCATTGTGCTAGAAAAAATCTTCAATAGATTAGAGAAATATAATGTATTCCTAAATCCAAAGAAGTGTGTCTTTGGAGTAACCTCCAGGAAGCTCCTAGGATACATTATCTCAAATAAAGGAATTGAGGTTGATCCTACAAAAGTCAAAGCAATCATGAAAATGCCACCTCCTAGGAACATCATTTAGTTGAGGACATTACAAGGAAGGCTATAATCAATTTGGCGATCCATCGCACAATTGACTGACAAATTTCATCCCTTCACACATCTACTTCATAAGAATGTTCATTTCAAATGGGAAGGCAATTGCCAGTAAGAATTCTAGCAGTTAAGGACTACCTAATGACACCACCATCTCCAGATAGACCATTATTGTTATACATATCATCTACAACATAATGCAGAAGTAAAAGAATGTGTAGTATAGTACATCTCTAGGACACTAGTAGGGTATGAACTCAATTATACCCTTATTTAATGATCTTTCCTAATAGTGATTTTAATAGAAACCAAATTGAGGCATTACATGTTGACACACAAGATACAACTAATTGCCAAGATATATCCACTCAAGTACCTACTCAATAAACCAACACTAACAGGGTGTTTGGCAAAATGGGTTATGCTCCTCAGTGAATTTGACATAGAGTATGTGGACTGAAAACCAATTAAAGGGAAAGTCATTATAGATCAATTGGTCAAAGCAATATTTATAGGAGACCATCCTCTTATCTCAAATTTTCTAGATGAGGAAATCTTCACAGTTATGCTAGCACAACCATGGAAGTTATATTTTGATGGCTCATACACTAGACATGGTTCATGAGCTAGCATTCTTTTTATCACACCTCAAGGTGACAACATTCCAATATCATATAGACTCACATTCCCATGCACAAACAACATAGCAGAATATGAATCCTTGATCAAAGGACTCTAAATGGTTGTACAATGGAACTTAAAGGAGCTATAGGTCTATGCTGATTCACAACTGGTTATTTGGCAGGTCAATGATGAATATTAAACTAAGGATGATAAGCTCATGCCTTAAAAAAAAATGGTTGATAGCTTCAAATAATTATCCATATCTATCACTTTTGAGTATATTTCTCAAGATCAAAACCAGGCTACTAATGCAATGGCTACCATAGCCTCTCTCCTTGATCTTCCACATAACTCATGCTACGAGTTCTTAGTTGAACAGCTTTGGATCCTCGCTTATGATATCCCAAAACCTGAGATGGTATGTCAACTCATCGATCCTGATTCCCCATGGTATAGTGAGTTTTATGCTTACCTATGCGATCAAATCCTTCCACTTAACCAATCAAACAACCAACACAAAACCTTCATACGTCAATCCGCTCGATACACCATCATTGTTGAAAACCTATACCGACAAGGTCTCGATGGTACTCTCCTTTGATGTTTAGAGTAACCCAAGGTGACTACAACTTTAGAGGAAGTACATGAAGGAATTTGTGGGGCCCACTCAAGTGGCCCTTCCTTGGCTAAAAAGATCATGCGGATAGGATATTATTGGACTTCTATGGAGAAAGACTCATACTACTTTGTCAGAAAGTGCAAGAAGTGTCAAGTACATAGAGATTTGATACATGCACCAGCACATGAACTACAACACATCACAACACCATGGCCCTTTTGTTAGTAGGGACTGGACCTTGTGGGTAAAATCCATCCATCTTCATCCAATGGTCACAACTTCATCATTACCGTTGTAGAATACTTCACAAAGTGGATCAAATTTGTTCCACTTACCCAAGTAACCAACAAGCAGATCACCTCGTTCATCCTCAATTACATCATTTGTCAGTATGGTGTACCCATATCCATCATCACAGATAACAAACTTCCTTTTAAAAATTGGGATATCTAGGAACTCTGTGAGAAATTTCATATCCAACACCGCTTCTCCACCCCCTATTACCCACAAGGAAATGGTAAAGCAAAAGACTCAAACAAGAACATATTGAGGATCCTCAAGAAGATAGTCAATGATATCGGTCGTAATTGGCACATTTGTCTGAATCCAACACTATGGGCATATCGAACTAGCATTCAAACCCCTATAGGTGCAACCCCATACTCACTTGTTTATGGAGAAAAGTTCATCCTACCTATTGAAGTAGAATTACCATCCCTAAGGGTCTCCTTGCACAACTTGATCAATGATGAAGAGTATCGAGTCTCATGTCTTTAGGACTTGGAACTGCTTGATGAGAAGTGACAAGCTGCCTACAATCACCTCAAAACATATTAGCAACACATGAGAAGAAGCTATAATCATAGAGTCAAACCTCACACATTTGAGGTAGGAGATCTTATTCTCAGAGAGAATCCTCACAATCAAACAAATCAAGAATATTGGGGCAAATTTGAACCCAATTGGCTGGGTCCATATGTCATCACTGTAGTCTTCGGGTCTGGGTCATATCAGCTAGCAACTTCAGAAGGAGAACCACTGGCACATCCAATCAACAACATGCATCTCAAAACGTTTCATACATAATGTTGTGTAGAGCATTAGGCTCATCAAATATCAGAAAATACCAAAAACATTTAGAAAAAGTCCTAAAAAAAGAAAAGTACAAAAAAAAAATTTAAAAATCAAGAAAATAGTAAAGAAAAATTATTCGTCCAAATGGTGAAAACCACTTCGGTGGTGCCTTGGATAAGTACGATGGTGAAAACTTGGCAAATAGGCACCATTCATAAAATTTGTAGCTCCATTATCTTTTAGACTTGTTGTGATCACATATGTTGCATCCCGTCATACATCATTTATACCATGGCTTGGTAATAATCTGCCAGGGTTATTGCCTCATAGGTCGTGCATCACGTTTTCACACCCACACCTAACTGGGGATAATATTATTAACCTAATTGTGGGAGTAGATTCCCATGCTTGTGATTCGCTAAGTTACTCATTCAAAAAACGTCTTGAAATAATCCAAAAACATTCATAAAACAATCAAAAATACCAAAAACATTCAGAAAATGTCTTGAAATAATCCCAAAAACATGCAAAAAAAAAAAAAGCAATAAAAAAAATTGCAATAAAATTGCTCGTACATAAACATCGAGCCAGACACAAAACAGGGTTTGAGCTACTTAACGATGAACACCTATCAGATCAGCACACAAACAAACATTTTGAGCACAACATACACAAAATTGTCTTAACCAAGGATGCATCCTTCCTTCAAACAAAAAAGACATGGTAACATATATCTTTGACAAGAAGATAATGTTTAAGCTGATAGGAATTTGGTCAAATTATGGCTTTATATATATTCGGTTCCTATGTCACTCTTGGATATCCACAAGTGATTAGTGTCCAGGATGGTTCCGGATATCTTTTTCTTTGTTTTTTGTCTGTGGATTTATCTAATGAAGTATTGTGGCATGTACTAATGGTGTCTATGTGGGAAGTTCAATAAGCTACAAAATCCTATGCAAAATAAGTAGTCATGGATCCATGTTGGCTTGCTGACTACAGCATATACCCTGACCATCTGCATATGAACCAAAATGGAGGGTTACTTTCCTTATTAGTGATGTTTGTTTATAGGTGCAAAGTTCAAACTTGGTTTCTGATACCTCGGCCAAGATCGATTCTACCATTCTCAATGAGGATATAAAGCTCAATGAATAAGCCATGGATTACCATTCCATCTCATCTATATATATTGCATTCCATAGTTTTGGATATGGTTGTTCATTTTTGCTGCTACGATATGTTGTTGTCATTAATGTCAACATATTCCTATGATTTATTCTGGTGTGATTGGGAATATTTTTTGATCCAGTTTTGTAGTTTGGTTTTGTTGATCACTGTTTTGCAGAGGTTGATATTTCCTCTGGTATTCTGGTGTGATTAGATCTTGTGCTGCGACTTTGGGATATTATTTTGGTTGGTCTTGTGTATCTTCATTTCAGATGGTTTTTGATTTGTTTCTCTACAAGTTATCTTTCTTCATGACAGTTGTTGATCGGTTTTGTTCTTAAGCTTCTAGACATTGACTGATGAAGATTTGAAAAGTGGTGTTGGTGCAATTATTTTGGATGATTCTAACATGCTTGTTGGTGTTTCCTAGTTGTGTCCTATTTGTTTTTCTGATCCTCATTGATTTTTGTGTGCTTTTTTGGTGGTTTTCATCAACCAATATTGATTTTTGTGTTATGTGGTATTTCTGGTGGTGTAGCGTGTTGCGGTTGATCTTGGCGTGATTTCCAGTGGAGTTGATCGTTTGGGAATTTGAATTAGGTCCATGTTATGTTATGCAAATTATTATATTGGTCTATCAGTCGATCTTTGTATCATGTGATGTAATTTTGTAATTGAGGGTTGAGGGTTTAGCCGACCTTGTTATCAAGGTTGATGAATTGTATATATAGGTGAGTTATTCATGTAGTTTGGGTGTCGATGTTGTGTCTGCATTATCAAGGAGTGGTGTATGTGCGAACAAGTGAATTATCATTTGGTATTAAGGTTGAGGTGAGATTGGTGTTGCAGAGAAGACAAATGTGCTTAACCAGAACTGTAATCAGGCCTTTGAAGATGTTATTCTTTTAGTTCATTTCCTTAGGATTGTAGTTCAAAGCTTGTTGTAAGTCAGTGAGACTTCCCTGAGGGTTGCAGCAAATATCT
Organism: Cryptomeria japonica; assembly: GCF_030272615.1. Taxonomy (NCBI): domain Eukaryota; kingdom Viridiplantae; phylum Streptophyta; class Pinopsida; order Cupressales; family Cupressaceae; genus Cryptomeria; species Cryptomeria japonica. The sequence goes on along the minus strand of NC_081410.1, from coordinate 422,993,791 downwards.
TTTGAGAAGTGATCTCTAGGAAGTAATCTTTAATTCATGTGCATTCCCCATTGTAATATTTTCACATACTACTGCAGAGTATCATCTTACTATGGCTAGGTTTTCACCTTGGTTTTTCCCTTAACTGGGTTTTCTACGTCAAAAATCTTGGTGTTGTGTGTTGTGTTGTTAATTTACTTATCTATTTATTGTTGCAGTTTGTTAGATATGTTGTTGTGCTTAAAGTTTTATATTCTAATGAAGATTGATTCACCCCCTCCCCTCTCAGTATTCCTTCTTTGTTGCTACTAACAATTGGTATCAGAGCTAGATCCTCTGATAGAAGCTTAATCGCTTAAGGAGATCCATGATGGCAACACAAGGTATTCTCTTTAACAAGGATGGTTTGAGGTTTAATGGAAGAAACTATACTATATGGAAGAACTGGATGGGAGTGCACTTGAAATGTCTTGAAGAAGATTACTTGAAGATTACAAAGAATCCCTATGTTGCTCCTCAGAATGGACCATCCACTCCTGATGAGGTTAAGGAAGTATAATACAATATTAGAGAAAAGGAAGCATTGCTTAGTGCCTTGACTGATTCAAAGATGACAAATGTTATGAGCCTTTAGACTGCACATGAAATCTAGGGGAAGCTTGAGATCCTATATGAAAAAGATAAACAGGTGAAAGTTGCTAAGTTGCAACATTTGAAAGGAAAATATGAGACATTGAAGATGGGAGATGATGAGAACATATATTCTCTTATAGCTAAGGTAAATGACCTTGTCCTGGGTATCAGATGTGTCAATGGAAACATTGAGGAGGATGAAATTGTTGCTAAGTTGTTGAGATATTTTCCTCCTTATAAACATAAGGTTGTTGTTGTTGATGACATTCAGAGTGTGACTACAATGACAAGAGATGTGTTGGTTGGAAAGTTTGTTGCATTTGATCTGAGTGAGTTTGGAGAATCTCATGAAAAGTTTGAGATAGCATTTAGACCATCTACATATGTATCTGGTAAGAAGAAATATGATCATGATGAGTGCAAAATATTCATATATGAGAGAGAGAGAGAGAAGAGATTGTAGAGCAAGAAAGAGAGCTTGATGAGCTTGAAGCATTGATTGCCCGGAGATTGCCTAAAGGTGTCGGTAAATATGATGGAGAGTTGCTTTTGAAATGTTTCTCTTGTAATAAGATAGGATATTTTGCTTCTAGATGCCCAAAGAGAATGGCTAAGTATGATAGGCATGATGAGTTTGACAAGCATGATAGGAATGATAGATATGAGAAGCATGATAAGTATGATAAACCTTATAAGTCTAACTAGAAGTTTGGGAGCCAAAAGAACTACTATTATGTTGTTGATGAAGGTGTTACAAATTATGAATCAGAAGGAGATGAAGTTGTGTTTATTGCCATTAAAGAAGATAGACCTATACCTATTTATTCCACTAGCTATTTTGTTGAGGAAAAAGCTTTGGCATCTAAGGTAGAAGAAAAGAATGAATGGGATATTGACAATGGTTGTCCACATCATATGACCGGTGATAAAAGAAAATTTGTGAGAATGGAAAGGTATGATGGTGGAATAGTTAGATTTGGAGAAGACAAAGCCTGCATAATCCATGGGAGAGGTTCTATTTATTTTTATGGTAAGCATAAGATAGATGATATCTTGTATGTTGAAGGTTTGAAGCATAATGTTTTGAGTGTTGGATAGATGGTTGATAAGGGTTATGATCTACAATTCAAGGATGGTAAATGCAAGATCTTGAATGCCTCAAGTATAGAGATTGCATCTGGGACTAAGACTAAAGGTAATATTTTTCATTTGAATGCTGGTGAGAAAATTTGTTTGACTGCTAAGATAGATGAGAGTTGGTTGTGGCATAGGAGAATGTGTCATGTAAACATTGATTCAATGATTAAGATTTGTTCTACACGAGATGTTAGAGATATGCCTAAGATTGTTAATCTTGCTAATCCAGTATGTAAGGAATGTCAGTTGGGTAAGCAAACAATAATTTCTTTCAAGAGAAAATAGTATACATATGATGGACTGCTAGATCTTGTGCATAATGATGTATGTGGACCTACAAATTTTATAAGTGTGTAGGGTGATAGATATTTTATGTTGCTAATTGATGATTATTCAAGGATGATGTGGGTTGTCTTTGTGAAGGAGAAATCAGAAGCATTGGACAATTTTAAGATATTCAAAGCTAAGGTGGAAACTAAGTCTGGATTGAAGGTGAAATGTCTGAGATCTAATAGAGGTGGAGAATTATGTTCTGGTGAGTTCAACTCATTTTGTAAGTTGTTGTGTAGGGGAAAAACTAAGACTATGTATGGAAACCCTAATCCCACTATCATACACACTCATGGAATACAAAGAGCCTAGGGAGGTAACGCATGTCAACTACTTCTTATGATAAAGAGAGAGTTGTGGATTACATCTTATGTTTTCTATTCATTTGTTGTAAATGAGAGAGAGGAATGATGTAAAATGCAATCTAACCTAGCAAGCAAGTAAGAAAGCAAATCCTAATTTGAGAATGCAGATCAAAGAACAACTAATACCCTACTAAAAAGTATAGATTAGAAGTCAAAATTAGAGGTGCACCTGTGTCTAAAATCTAAGCAGAAATGTTCAAGACCAAGGTGCCATGCCACTATCCTAATTCTACAATTATGGAGCTGCAACTGATAGGAGGGATTCTAAGATCTGCAAGGTGTTGTTTTGTCAAGTCCTATTGACAAAGGGTAGGACCATGGCACCACCCCACTATCATGGGCAGCACAAGGGTGCCATGCCCCTATCCTTTACAAATTTTTGCACTTTAGAGACTTATGAGTGGTGTTGATGCCTTTTTTAGATCTGAAACTGCTTTCAGATTCTTGTTTCTGCACCTGCAACTGAAAAGGGAAGGTTTGGGGTGGATATATAGGGTTTTTCCTTAGTTAAACCCCTGTGTTGGTGATTTCCACCTCAACGAATAGCCAATAATGTACTGAAAATGTGTGTGCAAGAAACTTGTGTGTATGCAAGATCCCAAGAATGAAAGTAAACAACTTAAAGCAACCCTAAAGAGTAAACCCTAATTGCTTATAATTGACAAAGTAAATGCTCTAAATCCATAATGCAAAGTGATCTAAAGCATGAATGTAAATAAAAATGAATATTATGCAAAGACATGAAAACAACATGAAACCATACCCAACCCCAAGGGAGAGGTACAAGCCAATCGTCAGTCGGTGATCTTCTATTGTTATTCTACATCTTCAAAAGCCCCCAATTGATAAAATGATGCTTGATGAATGTTTGATGGGTGGATGTTGAATGTTGTTGAAGACTTCAAGGATCTACTCTTTTGCTGCAAAGAAGTCTCTAATGCTCCAATAACCTACTCTTAGATTTTTATAAGAAGACCCCTTCAAATGAAGAAAGAGAGCTCTTAAATATGAAACCCTAGATCTTAATTTCATGTTTAGGTCAACCTAGGATTTGAATTTCCCGCTGATATTTTGGGGTTAAGCATTATTATATCATAGGATTGTGCTCCCAAAATTTTGAGAAAAAAGCCACGGACCATGTGCGTTCCCACCACGGTCCGACCAACTTTTCACCAAATTTTTGAGGTTGTTAGATTTGATGATATTAGAGCACATCCCAAAGTTACAACTAATTTCAAGATGTTTTGATATGTGAAATCGGGCCTAAACGGTCAAAATAAGACATAATTAGGGTTTATGATTAAATGATTCATTGAAGGAATAAAATGAAAAGGGGCACGCTTAGGGTAAAGGGCCCAACTTTGTAATGTGTAAAGTGATTAGACATGACCTTAGATTTAATTTAATTAATTAATTAAATTCTTAAAGGGGAATGAGAAATGCAAGATGCAAAATACACTAATGCGGGTGCTAAGCTAAGTGTGAAATTGTACCACCCTAGCAAGGGTGTAGAATTTATGACACTACAAATGCGTAGAATTAGAAGACAATTATCTACTCCTAGAACCTTACTGCAAAATGGAGTTGGTGAGAGGAAGAACATAATTGTTTTGGATGCTGCAAGGATTATGTTGATTGAAGTAAATGCTCTAAAGATCTACTAGAGAGAAGCCATTAGCACTACTGTTTACACATTCAATAGATTTAATATCAAAAGTGATACTGGTAAGACCCCTTATGAGCTATGGTTTGGTCATGTTCCTACTATAAGATATGTTAGAGTATTTGGTAGAAAATGTTATATCAAGAGAGATGAGGATATAGGAAAGTGTGATGCTGGAAGTGATGAAGGTATCTTCTTGGGATATTCAACTAAGAGAAAAGCCTATCGGTGTTATAATAAGAGACTAAGAAAGATAGTTGAAAGTGCAAATGTGAAGGTGGATGAGAACCTTGGGAAGGAGATTAGAGCATGCAGTTATGATGATGGTCAACGTGTTGTTTTGGCTCCTATTTAGCCTGAAGAACCTAAGCAGAATGATCTGGTAGAGACTGTTAATCCGGATGTTGCTACTACCAGTGAAGAAGTACAAGAACCAAAGAATCAGAACAAATAGAAGACTCTGAGGCATGTAAGATTGAATCATTCTAAAAATCAAATTATTGGTGATAATAATAAAGATGGGTCAACTAGAAGAAGGTTAGCTACTGAAGAAGTATGTTTGATTTCTAAAGTTGAACCTAAAGATGTTGTTGAATCTTGTAAAGATGAAAATTGGATGAGATCTATGGAAGAAGAACTAGATCAAATTGAAAATAATAATACTTGGGAACTTGTGCCTAGACCTAAGGATAAGAGTGTTATTGGTACTAAATGGGTATTCAGAAACAAATTGAATGAAGTCAGTGAAGTTGTCAGAAATAAAGCTAGACTGGTTTGCAAAGGATACTCACAGCAAGAAGGAATTGACTATGAGGAGACTTGAAGCTATTAGACTGTTGCTTGCTTATGCTGATCATAAAGATTTCAAGGTATATTAGATGGATGTCAAATCAACCTTTTTGAATGGTGATCTAGAGGAAAAAGTTTACATTGAACAACTTGATATATTTTCACTGTCGGATGATGGAGACATGGTATGTAAGTTGAAGAAAGCCCTTTATGGACTGAAACAAGCTCCTAGAGCCTGGTATGATAGACTAGATAAATACTTGTTGAAATTGGGATTTACTAAAGGTGTTGCTGATAGTAATTTGTATTTCAAGATTGAAAATGATAACATCCCGATTGTTGAAGTATTTGTTGATGATATTATCTTTGGTGGTGATGATGATTTGAGCATGAAATTTGTCAGTGATATGCAAAAAGAATTTGAGATTGGTGAGATGAAATTGTTCTTAGGTTTGTAGATTGCACATGCAAGAAAAGGTATATTCATATCTCAAACTAAGTATGTGAAGAAATTGTTGAAGAAGTTTGGGTTAGATGACTCCAAACCGGTTGGAACTCCTATGGTGACTAGTTGTAAATTATCTAAAAATGATGAATCTTTGAAAGCTAATTAGAGTTTGTATAGGTCTATGGTTGGTGGATGGTTATATCTTATTCAGACTAGGCCTGACATTATGCATGTTGTGTGTATGGCTACTAGATATTAAGTTTATCTGAAGGAGAGTCATGTCATTGTTGTTAAGAGGATATTTAGATATCTAAAGGGAACTGTGAATTATGGTTTATGGTACCTAAGAAATGATGATTTCATGTTGTGTGCCTACACTGATGTTGATTGGGTTGGTGATCTAGATGACCAGAAGAGAATTACTAGTGGAGCATTCTTTTTGGGTAAGAAGTTGGTTTCATGGGCTAGCAAGAAACAAGATCCAATGTCCTTATCTACTATTGAAGCAGAGTACATTACTGATGCTAGTAATTGCACTCAAGTGGTTTGGATGAAGCAAATGTTGAAAGATATTAGTTATTTGTGATGAGCCTACTTTTATTTACTGTGATAATTCAAGTGCTATCAACATGTCAAATAATTAGGTGCAACATTCAAAGACTAAGCATATATCAATCAAATATCATTACTTGAGAGAACAAGTCAATGAGGAGAAGGTGAAGCTAGAGTATGTATCTACAAAGGTATAGATAGTTGATATTTTCACTAAGCCTTTTCCTATCGATACATTTGTCTATTTGAGAGACAAGTTAGGGGCATCCACCCCTACTGATGAGAACTAGATGCATTGAATTACATCGATCTGGTGGATTTCAAAGCCTTATCTTTCTATCGGGATTGGTGAGTTGGTTTTTCTCCTCTGCTGGAGTAGTCTGTTGACTTGGTTGTGTGTCACAAGGGGAGACAAATTTATGTTTCTATTTTTGGAGAGAGTTTGGTTATCTATTTTGAGATCTTTGGAATTGTTGTCAAAGGGGGAGAAAGCTCATGTGAAAAACTGCTTTATATGTCTTGACCTTATGGGGAGTTTGCTGGTGATATCTTATTTCTTTACATTCACTATTTTTCACATTCATATGTTGCCATCCATCCCAAAGGGGGAGATTGTTGGATATGGTCATTCATTGTTGTTGCTAGGATATATTATTTTTCATTGATGTCAACATATTCCTATGATTTATTCTGATGTGATTGGGAAGATTTTTTGATCCAGTTTTGTAGTTTGGTTTTGTTGATCACTATTTTGCAAAGGTTGATATTTCCTCCGGTATATTCTGGCGTGATCATATCTTGTGCTAAGACTTTGGGATATTTTTTTGGTTGGTCTTGCATATCTTCATTTCAGATGGTTCATGATTTGGTACTCCATGAGTTATCTTTCTTCATGACAGTTGCTGATTGGTTGTGTTCTTGAGCTTCTAGACATTGATCGATGAAGATTTGAAAAGTGGTGTTGGTGCAGCTGTTCCAGATGATTCTAACGTGCTTGTTGGTGTTTCCTAGTTGTGTCCTATTTATTTTGGTGATCTACATTGATCATTGTGCGAATTTTTGGTGGTTTTCATCAACCGGTATTGATTTTTGTGTTATGCGGTATTTATGGTGGTGTAGTGTGTTGCAGTTGATCTTGGCATGATTTCTGGTGGAGCTGATCGTTTGGGAATTTGAATTAGGTCCATGTTATGCTATGTGAAAATCATTATATTGGTCTGGTGGTCAATCTTTGTATCGTGTGATGTAATTTTTTAATTGAGGGTTGAGGTTTAAACCGACCTTTTTATCAAGGTTGATGAATTGTATATATAGGTGAGTTATTCATGTAGTTTGGGTGTCAATGTTGTGTTTGCATTATCAGAGAGTGGTGTATGTGCGAACAAGTGAATTATAATTTGGTATTGAGGTTGAGGTGAGATTGATGTTGTAGAGAAGACAACTGTGCTTAACTGGAACTGTTATCAGGCATTTGGAGATGTTATTCTTTTAGTTCATTTCTTCAGGATTGTAGTTCGAAGCTTGTTGTAAGTCAATGAGACATCCCTGAGGGTTGTAGCCTTCTAGGAAAATATCTTTTGAGAAATGAGCTCTAGGTAATGAGCTTGAATGTATGTGCATTCTCCATTGTAATATTTTCACATACAACTGCAGAGTATCATCTTACTGTAGGTAGGTTCCCACCATGGTTTTTCCCTTAACTGGGTTTTCCATGTCAAAAATCTTGGTGTTGTGTGTTGTGTTGTTAATTTACTTATCTGTTTATTGTTGCAGTTTGTTAGATCTATTGTTGTCATTAAAGTGTAATATTTTGGTGAAGACTGATTCAACCCCCCTCTCAATCTTCCTTCTTTGTTGCTGCTAACACATAGCATATCACCCATTCATTTAGTCCTTCATACATTGTACACATCTTTTGTCAAGCATGCAATTAATTAGGGATTCTATGATAAATTTTTCTATAAAAGGCTTACCTTGCACAAACATCATGATGGAGTATTTTGATACATCATCTCACATCTCCATGTCATCTTTGCATTTTCTGACACATTAGCATTTATGCCTCATGTAGGATATAAAGCATTTGTAAATAGTGGCATTTTCAACCCATTTAGGTCAATTCATTTTGCATTATCCTTCATTTCATTCATTTAGGTATTCAATTCACTTCATATCATTTAGAACCTTCATTAAGTGCATTCTTTTTAATTCATTTAAAAGCATTCATTCGTTGCATTCAATTACTTCATTTAGTACTTTCATCTGCATCTCATTTTAAATACATTTTCAGTTACATTAGTTACTTACATCCATTCATGTAGATTTCTTTAAATGCATTCATGTTAATTCATTTTATATACATTTGTATTCATATAAGATTCATTAGGTGCAATCATTTTGGTACATTCTATTAGTACATTCATTAGGTGCATTTTGTACATTTCAAAATTCACATAATCTAGTTCTTATCATAATTTCATTTTATCATCACATCAGTATTATCTATCACTATTATCATGTACTGCACATCCACACAACGATTCATCCATTGCATCACATATATATTCATAAGCACATATTACCATCATAAAACAATCATTTGCATAAACATTTTAAATATATCATCTTACATCTATTTTACATCATCACCACATCATTTTACATCATAAAAAAAGTATATAGCATTCATCACATTGATATTCCGCATAAACATACATATTCATTTCATCTACATAGCATACATTCGAATAAGCATTATCATAAATCACACCATCATATCAACATCATACATATAGAAATAATCAACATCATCACATATATCAAAAATAAACTGCATCCACATGTCAATATCATCATATCAACATCATACATATAGAAATAATCAACATCATCGCCTTTATAAAAAATAACCTGCATCCACATGTCAATATCATCATATCCACATCATACATATATAAATAATGAACACCATCACATACATCAAATATAACTTGGATCCACATGTTAGTATCATCTTATCAAATCATGTCATCACATAAATACATTGTAGACACTCAAAATTGGTCATCACTCCTATGTCGCTAACCTAATTTTTAACATTTCTTCTATGTCGCATTTGATCTTCATCATATGTTGACATTGTGTCATTCCTTTGGTTTTGGTTCATTTCAAATCCAACCCTAATCGGTCTCGTTCATTCGCACTTGGTCCTAAATCATTATGATTGGTATTTTATCATTTTCAAATCATTCGAATTGGTCTCATCTTGACAATTAGACTCAATTCCCTCTTTGATGATAATTAATCAGTCATTAATTATCAACCTCTTTATCAATCAATTTCAATCAGTCATTTGTGACACATTATCTACCTTTCATGGCACTTTATCAATCGATCCTATCAATTCTTTATCAAGTCATTGTCAACTAGTCTTATCAATCTTATCGGTCTTTTATCAAAGTCATTACCAACTTTGGGTCTTTTTCGATAATTAAATAAACTCAATTTATTTGAGTAGCTAATTACTAAATATGAATAGTAAATTAATAAATTTGATTTATTGATTTATCATATTTATATTCTCATATGTAGATAATAAATTTTATTTATTTAATTATCCCATGTTTATCTTTTCAACCTACTAATTTAGAAAAATATGGGGATAATCAATTTTGTTTATTTATTAAATCCCCATATTATCTTCCTCGATTTGATTCTAGATTTCTTCCGCTTTTTCTCTGTCTCCTAATGGAAACTCTGCTATGTGTTTGATCCTAGCCATTGATTCTTCATGTCTTCAAATTAATCTCGTCTGTCGATTCAAAATCCTCTTTCCTATAAATTGAGCTCTCATTGCTCATTTTTGACATCCACATTTTGAGTAACTAAATGTTGTCAAATTAACTTCAAATCTTTGAATCTTCTCACCCTTGCTTTCAACACATTTGCAATTCAAAGTTTGAGAGCCACATGCCATTTGATTAGAGAAGCAAGAAGGACAATGGAGGGGATCATTTCAAGCATATGAAGGATGGTTTGCATTTTCTTACCTTATTTCCTTGTTTATGCTTTATTTTTGTACCTTCATTGATGTGGGATTATGGATTTTTATTAAATGCCTAACTTTTCCTCTCACATTTCTTGGTGAACCCGACATGAATAAAGCTCTTACTGATATATGTTTTGAGTGGTTGCAGATCATGGGTCTTCTTGGTGATTTACAAAGTTCCTAATGTGCTTGGTGTTTGGTAGATTTAGTGTTTGTCTTTGCTTCACATTTTGCATGCATGTGAACCAGAGCATATCCCACGTACAAGATCACTTTGAGGCATTTTTATCTAACACATTTTATCGCTGCCAAATCTCTATCAAATCTTTGTCAAACAAGCCACACGCCTGTTCTACAATTATAAAAATCGAACAAAATCAACCTATTCTTTTTTCTTTTTTTTTTAAAAATCTGCTTGCATTTCAAAAAAGAAATAATTTATCATTGTTTTCACAAAAAAAAATAAGGTTGTTTCTTTTTTCTGTTTTTGGAGCCCACGTAGGCTCCTTGGAAGCCCACATGAGGCTTCTTGGGGCTGATTTTATTTTAAGTTTAGCCTTTTCAAATTTAGTTAGTTTTAGATTAATTCTTTTAATTAGTTTTTCTTAATATTAGATTAGTTTTATATTAGTTTTAATTACTTTTTGAATTAGTTGTAATTTAGTTTTTAAGAATTAGATTTTTAATTAGCTTTTTTAAATTAGATTTTAATTAGTATAGAATTAGATTTTTAATTAGCTTTTTTAAATTAGATTTTTTTTTAATTAGGATAGAATTGGATCGTTAGTTAACTTTTTTGTTGGTGTAAATAATTATGCATCTTGGATATTATTACACTATACTTAAGTTTATTTAGGAAATGCATTTCATAGTAGTTTGGGTATGAGACACTTGGGTATTTGTGCCACATTGGGATAGTGTGTATAGAAGAACTTCCACCTTTTGTGGACTTATCTTGTTGTTACACTCCACATTTAGTGGGTGATCCACCTCATGTGGAATATTATATTATTTCTCCTACCTACCCACACCTATTTCCTACCTACCCTTGTTTCTTATTGAGTCACATGTCATGTTTGTGTGCTCACATATCCCTAGCCTTGCTTATATAAGCAGGCTTATCTACATTGTTTGTATGGGCAATCAATCTATATCTTGTAATGATCCAGTTGATCATATTTTGCATCTTGATAGAATACAGTTTATTCCTATCATATATTTTGTCTCTCTGATTTGTGTTTTTTATTACCTCTTGATCTTGGCAAAATCTCACATGGTATCAAAGTTGGTCCATGTCTCACATGGTATCAGAACCATTAGAGTGTCATTGGTTTGCCAATTGAGAGAAATTTGATGTTATTTGGGGTTTGCATTTTGGAGCTCTATATTACATGTTATTATTGAAGCCTAATGGGTCAAATCTGAGGTCACTATTGGATTGAGGAGGTCCAAGAGAGTCATTTTTTCCTTTTGTTTCATCCAAATCAAACTTCGGAGGCCAAATTTAGAGACATTTGAAGTTTGAAGCTGCAGTGGAAATTTTCCAGAAATTATAATTTTGCAGGCAATTTTCAAATAGCGATATCTCACTCATTCGGACTCATTTTTTTGAGCAATTTTTTTTTTTTGGGGTAGAATTTCATGATCCATACAATGGTGCGGGAGTTTTCAGATTTTCGGATACAGGTTTTTCGGAAATCATGAAATCCCAATTTTTACAACTTTGGAGGCTTCATTTGGGCTCATATGGACTCCTTTTCAGGTGATGTTTTCTTTTAAAGTGCATATTTTTTCATCTACTTTCACAATATACCATCTATTTGTAGTGATTTTGAGTAGAAATTGTACTTTCAGTATTTGGCCATTCTTGGCATATTTGGTACTTGCATTTTGCTTGGATCTTAGTTTAGATCACTAGTAGTATTTGTTGAAATCTTTTATATCTCATTTTGAGAAGTTGTAATCATTGAAATTAGAAGTACACTTTGCCATTATTTGCAAGTGCCAACATGATCTTTTTATGGGGGGTCAGTTGTTCATTTATATCTCTTGGTGAAATTCCCTTCGGAGGCATCTTCATCTGTAGTATTCTACAGGGCTTCTTTGTTGGTGGCATCATTTTCATGTTTCCACATTTAAATATTTTATCATGATGTATGCTCTTTCTTGAGCAATGTTGTACTCGCACTATCATAAAGTGTCACACCTCTTTGTATCTTGTCATTGTTGACTATTTGATGTAATCCTCTTGTACACTTAGATTAGGAATATCTTGTGAGACTTGGTGCATGGCTCTAGTTGAGACTTAGATTGTACACATCTGTGCATGGCTCCCGTGAGACTTGGATTGTACCATTATTTCTGCTATTTCTAAGTATCCAGATGATGCTCATAGCAGGTTGTCTCCATGCCTGATCTTCATTTTGTTGCAATGAGTGATTCATCGTCGTCGACTTGGTACCTAGTTTTGTCACACTTTGACATTATTGGTGCAGCATTGGCTCTCTTTCTTCCTTATGGGGAGGTATTTTGGTCATCATCATTAAACCATCTTTGCAGGAGATTCGACATTGAGGGGGGGATTCATGGTCTCTTCTTCTCTCTTATGGGGGGGACACAATTTTGTTCTTCTCATTCATCATTGAGAGCATTATGTGCTTTCATCATCTCTCTTTTGGGGGAGGGTTTTTTCCCATTGGGTTTTTCTCTCTTTCTCCATTTATGGGAGATTGCATTTGCATTTGTACATGGGTACCTAACATGGCCTAGTAGCCGGGGCCCATCTTACATTTCTTAGTTGCATTGTAGACTTTAGTGCATTCCCCTAAGTTGCACTTAAGGGGGGGTGTTGGTGTAAATAATTATTCATCTTGGATATTATTACACTATACTTAAGTTTATTTAGGAAATGCATTTCATAGTAGTTTGGGTATGAGACACTTAGGTAATTGTGCCACATTGGGATAATGTGTGTAGGATAATTTCCACCTTTTGTGGACTTATCTTGTTGTTACACTCCACATTCAGTGGCTGATCCACCTCATGTGGAATATTATATTATTTCTCCTACCTACCTGTTGTTCACCAAAAGTGATAACCCAAGAACACCTGCAAATCTTTCTATGAAATGGCCAATTTCAGTCTACAAAACACATCAGGGCTTGGACAACATAACATAGGATCCTAATTGATCCTCCTGCACTTTAGGTTCTGCTAGACCTAGGGGGGGACACCCTCTTGATGCACTAAATACAACAATTACAGACACGTAACTGCATCAACATTAAGCAGATAGATCATTTCACAAGCTCATCAGGTTAGGAAACATTACAGATTGGCTAGATCTGTATAAACAATAGGATGAAACAAAGCTTGGAAAGAATGGAACACAAACACCCCTAAACATGAAGGGAAAATAGATTTATCTTTTAAAATGTTGTTTTGAAAAACATCCCCAAGCTTGTAAGATCAGTGCCTTATTCATTGGGCAACAAAGTCACAGACAGAACTACAAATATGAATCATAAATGCAAATTTGTTTTCCTTAAACAAGATATTCATGCACCAATACCTGATAGTAATGCACTATTTAATTCATTCACAAATTTATCAGATCTGGAAATACATTTCATCATTTATGACTGACTATAGAATTTAAAACCTTCCTTGAAGGATACCTACAACAGTCACACAATCTCCTTGAGATGACAAATTTCATCCTCCTTGAGGATTGAATTCATAATAATGAAAAACATATCACAGAGACAATATCATGGGGAATTTACTCATGCCTGACACAAGTAAGACCTGCAACTAGGAAACAATCTGTCATCCTGCAATGTAGCCTCTATACCCTGAATAGATCCATAGAACTTTACAAGTGTGGGTCAAGATTTTCAGAAAATGGAAGCCATGAAAACTGGAGCACTTCCTCACAGAATTCTGGAACCCTTACAACTGAGAAGAATGGGGAATAAAAAGAGGAGGGAAGAAAAACAAATTCACAACTGAAAATTGCCAAGTGTCTCTCCTCTCTAACTGAATTTTGTTCCCGTGGAAACTGCTTCTAAAATATCCCACATTTGTCCAAATTAACTTCATAATCGGATTCCTCACTCCGAGAGCTTTCTGAAAATATATAACACTTTATACCTTGGCCAAAAATTGATCCTGGGCGAATTAATTCCCCGATGTGCTCAAACATTTAAATTTTTCATTTATTAATATAGTCTAAACTATATAATAAACAATTTCAATTTTACATTTTTCATCTCCAAATGTGCTTTGACGTCTTGCCACGTGGCGGGGTCTGATTGGCTGATGGGGTCTACTGGGCGCCACCTAGGATGACACCTCATCTTTCACCACTTGTCGGCCACGTCACTGCCACGTCATTGCCACTGGACCGCCACCTGCGTGCCACCTCACCGGGACCCACCTGCTGGACTGCTGATTGTACCCACCACCTATGTGCCATGTGGACGGCTCTCGTTCACTCTCGCTATTTCGCGGGGTTTAAACTTCGTGCATCTTCCTTTGCAAAATAGCGCGAGCCGTTGATCTCTCTCTAACTTGCTCGCTCGTTAACCCGACCTTCGTCTGCAAAATTTTGCATCTTTGCCTCGGGAAGCATGCATGCATGGGGTCCACTTGGTCTTCGTCCAGTCAACTCTTCCATCACCTCGGGAAATGTGCTCACGCGTGGGCCCACCTTGGGTGCCCATGGGCACCTTGTGTCAAAAGCCTTTAAGGCTTAGACACTATATTACTGTGCGTTTTTACTTATAAACATTAAAAATAACCACCTCCCAGTGCATGTGGGATAAAATGTTATGCCTGTAGCTACACTTTGGAGCCTTTCCCTGCGACTTTAATGGTGTTTTCTATGCACTTGATTGGAAATCAATGGTCTTTCTTCTCCATTTTTCACGCGAGGATGATGCTAGAGGCCTACCAATTGCATTACCATTTAAATTTACAAAACAATTACCTCAATCATCCTTTTCAAAATCAAACACTACACTGGAGCCTCTGATTGAGATCAAAATTGGAACTATTCACCCTAATCTAGTCAATAGCATAGTCATACACAGGTTCCTTTCAATTTGTATGCAACCAATGCACATGAAACCGCAACCAATTTACCTCCTTTCTGATTGAATTTTGCTTGCTTTCTGGTTCCTTCCACTTCACGCAGAGGGGGTTTATGACTTTCAATAGCCAATCGCATTTGCTTGAATGTGTTTTGTTTTAACATAGCTTCCAAACAACTATGCAGCTCACCACAACCACGCTGTATGCAAGATAGATCTATGAAGTGCGAGGGAGGGGTGTGAGGGAGGAGCCACGCTGCAGGGAGGTCTTTGGCATTGTCTAGAATGTCTTTGCAACCCTTTCCTCATCTCCACGCCCAGCTGAAGTCCTCTGCAAACCATTTTAAACACCACGCTGCCTGGAGGAATTACATTCGATTGAAAGTCTCTCATTATTTGCATCCCCACAATGCCACGCAGAATCCTAAAGTGTCAAATGGTGTTTGCGTAATAAACATTAATGCTGCATCCAAGTTTCAGCTCCATGTCATGCAGGGAGGATAAGGAAGTTTCAGCAAATGTTTGCATTAACTATGAGTTTTCAACGTTTTCCATACTCTTGCTGTTCGAATTTGAAAAGTTTGAAAAACCATTTCAATGTTCAGGGACAACGACACACAGCAAGGAACACATAAGAAACACAATGCCATATTCCTAGCGTTTAATTGGCCTCCAAACATAATACTCTTGCATGCTAAAATTCTTGCTATTTATTTGAAGAGTTTGTTTACCTTTTTAGTACTAGCTTCTCCTAGGGAGATTGGGGTTTCAGTCCTCCATAGATAACATTTTCTGAGAGGTTGGACATACATCACACATCCAAAAGCCTTAGAGATAGAACCATATCTTCCTTAAACTTGTATAGAGTTTGACATAGATGACGTATTCCTCTTGCATGAACTTTTATCATCTTCTCTTTTAGCAATGAAGGGCTATCACGTATGGCATGAGACTGAAAACAACCAGCCATAAAGTTTGAGCTTTGCAGCATTATGACCATTGCATCTTTGTTGGGGCGGACACTTGACCCATTTTCAAGTTGTGCCTCGCTCCCAAAACAATTCATATCATATTTAGAAAGAAAGCTTGAGTGATAGTGCCATATCATTCCTTCAAACTACTTCAGCAATCCCAACTTTATTGCTCCCAAAATCAGACACAGTGATACATTGGTAAATTTGATATCTCTCTGAATTTTTTTTTGGTTTAAAACTAGAATGCAAGATACGCACCATCAATCCATTAATGACAAATAAATTGAATTCACCTCTCACCATCCTATTGGCGAATTGCAGTCAAGCCAGGTCGGACCCGAAGTGAGTCCGACCTAAAAAAAATTCGTTTTCATGCCACTGACCCCTGGAATGCTTCACGGACCTCAAACATACCTCTAGAAATGGTCGGCATCATTTTCGGATCATAAAATTGCATTTTACATCCTTCAGGCAATTACGCCACAATTTCGCATTTAATCGCGAAGACGTAATTTTCAAACCTGTCAAAACACCTTTCTGGAGCTCGCCATCTGACAGGCGTGCACTCTGATATACAAGGATGACTTCTACCAAACGGTTTCTTAGGACGATTCCCGAGCGAAGAGGTATTAATTTCCAAAAATGGCCAACTAGCTTTGTCGACACTGCGGACCTGATGAAGTCAATGTTCTGGCAACACATGATGCCTTTTTCAAAAATATCAAACGACCTCTGTAGGCTCTCAAATTCGGAATATAGGTACCTTTAAGTACATATTAAACCTTTGAATTCTCAGTTCGATCACCAAACTGACAGGACGCAAATGGCGCACCCACCAAAATGGCTACATTAATTGATCTAACACTGGAAGTGCGGATAACTGAAAATGATGGCAAAATGAGCTCTTTTGAAAACCGATCAAGCGGATTGGTAGAGCCTTGAAATTTGAAACGTAGCTCATCATTTATACCAACATCAGCCTGGAACAAACATTATGGCATGACGCTTACTGAGGCAACTTTTACACTTGTGCAAAACAGGGCTCCAACTAGCTGTCGAAACAGGGACTTGCCAAAACATAGAAACTGTAAACGGAATCGGCTTCAAAAACTGAGCAAATGGATTCGTTAAGACTTGAAAATTTGCGAGCTCACTCACATTTATACATAGAATTGAATCCACTTTGAATTTCTTCATGACAATCAACAGGGCAAAAGATGTAATCGCTCAAAGTAGGCTACTCAATAAAATCTGCATTTGTGCCTAAAATGCACTTCCAGCTCACCCCTCAAAATGGGTACCTCGTAAACTTATCCAAATTGAATTCTGAAAGTTGCACATCACTAAATAGGCCAAATGAAAGGTGTGGGGCATGAATCCCGAGCCTTACCCTCTGAAAATCAACCGGCTCTACTCTGCCCTCTCGCAAACTAAGCCATTCAAACTGACTTATTTAGGTGCCTTTCTATCATACATAGAAAAAATTTGGAATAGGCCTACAAAATTTGACTCAATTTTAATCAGTCCCAACACTACCCACACCTATTTCCTACCTACCCTTGTTTCTTAATGAGCCACATGTCATGTTTGTGTGCTTACATATCCCTACCCTTGCCTATATAAGTAGGCTCATCTACATTGTTTGTGCGGGCAATCAATCTATATCTTGTAATGATCCAGTTGATCATATTTTGCATCTTGATAGAATACAGTTTATTCCTATCATCTATTTTGTCTCTCTTATTTGTTCTTTCCATTGCTTCTTGATCTTGGCAAAATCTCACATGGTATCAGAGTTGGTCCATGTCTCACATTTTTTAAATTAGATTTTTAATTAATTTTTTTAATTTTAGATTTTTGTGTAGTTTTAGAGTTAAATTAATTTTCTTTAGATTAACTAGTTTTTGATAATTAGATTATATTTTTTTATTTTATTAATTAGGCATTAGTTTAAATTTTTTTTCTTTAAGTAGCTTAAATTAAACTAATTTTAACTTAGGTTAGTTGGCTAACAAATTAGATAGGCTTCTTTTCACTTTCTTTCTTTTTTGTTACTCGGGTTAACTAGCTTGTTTTAGCTTAGATTTTTCTGTTATTAGTTTAAAATTTTTTGTTAATTATAGAGTTTTACTTGTTTGTTGTGTTTGTTTCAAATTTTGGACACTAATATTTTTGTTTTCATCTCGTGTAGGTTCCCTCGTGAGGCTTTCATCTATTCTTATGTGTCAAAAACCATAATCTCGAAACTACTAATGTATTTGGTGCAGGTTGAGGCCAAAGAATTTCATCAAAATTAAGTGTTTGTGATTTTTAGAATAGTTGCACACTTTGTTTTCTAAGGGTTAATGAATACCATGTATGCTATGTTTTCTTTCATTTTTCTTGTGTGTTTTTACCCTTAGAAGTGGGTCTACCTCTTGATTTTCTTGGCTCTTCGCACAGGCATTGGTGAAAGGAAACGATCCAAAGTGGTGATAGGCTAAGGCCAAGCTCTTCCAAACCACTCTAAATAGCTATGTTTGCAACAAAAGTTGTAAGCAATGGGTGCTAGAATGGCATAGTGACGATTAAAATCCCTAGATCTATGCCCACCCGAACAGATGGCCTGACTAAAACCTCTTGTGTTTAGAGACCAAAATCCCTCTATTTATTGACTCGGGCATTTTGATATGTGCATGCTGAAGCAACCTCTCATGTACCCCTCAATTAGAGATAGTAAATTATTGGGAAGTGATTCCCCTTGAATTTGAAGCTTGGTATGCACGTAGAAGTGAGTGTTGTGGAGGGGAGCCAATGCTACCAAGCTTCTAACTATCCTATTGAATATGGTATTTTATGGTAAGAGGATTCAACAGATATTGCCTTTACCAGCCTTAGGAAATGTTGTGAAGGTGAATGATTATTTTGGGTCAAAGTCAAACAAACATTTTGTCTTCTATGTTTGCCAAAAGTTGAATAAAAAACACAAGTGTCACAAAAAGTCATTTTCAAGCAAGTCCAAACATTCTCCAACTTTTAATTCAAAACAAGGTTCAAACAAAGGTCCAAAATCTTGTCCAAGTATTCATCCAACATTCAAACATGGCTTGTCAAAACATTATAAATCCTTGTCTTAAAATACATGTCACTTAGCATTAGACTTTTCATAGTCCAAACTTAGGTCTTAAGACATAATCATTACTCTTCATTTTAGTCCATTTCATTTGTAGTGTCCTCATTTTGCAGTTAGGTTTAAAATCATTTTCCCTAGGTCTTGCATTGTCATTTTGCATATCCAAACTAAGTCCTCAATTAGGTTACATTTTGCATAATCATTGTCAATACCTAAATTAGGTCTTCACTTAGGTCATACTAAACAAAACCATTTGCATTTACATCCTTGGTCTAATAGCATTATGTCATTGATCCTTAGTCATTTAGTCTCATAACATTAGATCATATCATTGTCCCAAAAGTCATCACATTTCATAGCATCAAGTCATATCATTGCATAATATATTTGGGTCATTTCATACCTTTGTGTTATATCATATCCTTAGATCATATCTTATCTTGAGACCATATCATATTCATATCATATTTTGGGTTCATACCCTAGGTCTTGTCCTTATCATTGTCCTCCTTGCATTTAGTCTCAAAACTAGGTTTGCCAAACTTAAAAAATCAAAACTTTAGATTGAACCCTAAGTCATTGTTGGGGAGTCTTGACCTTGTCCAAAATTTGTCTTTTTGTCATCAACATCATTTTGTCAAACCTAGCTTAGTATCGAAGCGTATAGGTGAGACATTGTCATTTTGTTCTTTGTCTTTTTAAGGTCTTGACTTCATTTCAATTTCCCAAGGGTCAGATCTTTAGGGTTGCATTTTAAAGTGTGTCCAAATCTTCAAAAACAACAAAAAACATAGATTGCATTATCATTTTCTAAGTTTGCATTTAGTTGAATATCATTGTCATTCCAACAATTCAAAAAGACAAAAAACAAAAGTTGCATTGTGAATCACCTAGGTTGCATTAGTTGCATACATCATTCTTAAAATCCAAAATCCCAAAAAAATATTGCATAGCATAGTGACATGCCTATTGAAACAAGGTTCCAAGTTCTTATGATTCAATAAAAATTTTAATATCAATCGATGATTGGACCAATGAATAACACAATGCAATCAAGTTTTAATCCAAGGAAATCACAATTCTATCCAACCCAACAACAAGGCAATATTGATCAAACTTTCTATGATGAAACAAGTGTCTAGATACGAAAAACTAGAGGAGAAACTAACTCAATAAAAAGAGATCTTGGAACAAAAAGTGAAAAAACATGAAAAGATTGGATCCCAGATGTCCAAAACATTTCAAAAATTTCAAGGCCCAAACCCAAATATTGAGCCAATTATGTAAAATCTCTCATTGAATGATAAGATATTCCATCCCTCATCTCTCAAATAGAGATGATGAAACAATTTTAAGCAACAAACAAAAATTTCAACCAAGTCCCAAATCAGACTCCATTCAATCAAATCTCAAATCAACAACTAATCATACAATAGCAACCAATTATCCAACAAAAAACTATCATCCAAAAATAACCAATCATCCAACAACAACGAATGGCTCGGCATATCAAACCAGCATAGCCAATGGTTCAACATTTCCAACCAACACAACAAATGACTCAACATACACAACCAATAGCTCAACATGTCCAACCAACACAATCAGTGAGGCAATTTCAACAATATACTCAACCAACTACACAATGTCAACAATTGGTCCAACCAACTGCACCAGGGAGTACCAACAACAAAATCAATCAATAAGTCAATATCAACAACTACAACCAAAAATTCAAAACTGTAAGTTGCAACTCATGCCAAACCAAAACCAAATCACCTTCAAACAAGTTCAAACTCCAAAGTAAACCATGTCAAATCCTCACAAGGATTCAAATATGTATGTTAGACAGTTCAAATAACTGGAAGACAACTAAGAGGGGGAGGGTGAATCAGTTGTCATAGATTACCAGAACATTTAGCAATTAAAACTTTAATACCGAAACCCAAAACATTAAACCACAATGCTTAAACCAAATACTGGAATAGCAGTTAAACCAATTAAGCATAAACAATAATCAGAGAATAAACACCATCCACATGACACCAAGATTTATGCGTGGAAAACCCGATAAAGAGAAAAACCATGGTGGGAAGCCTACCCACAGTTAGATAATTCTTATGTGGTAAGTATGTGAATTACAATTGAGGGGCTTGCACTTGCAGGAAGACCAATAGCCTAGAGTGCACTACTCATCACAAAAAGAGTCTCACTGACTATATAGAAATCTAGACTACAATCCGGAAGAATGAATGAATTGCAAAGATGGCATCTCCTATGCTTGAGTATAGTTCTGGTTAAGCTTAATATCAAAGGACTAAATCCTCTTACATAAACCCAATTCAATCTCCAATGATCGACCAAATCCTCTGCCTGAAAGATATTACATTATTCGCACATTATATATCCAAATCTCATTCCATGATGATGTATAATGTGATCTTACATCATATATATACAAACCCTCGACCATAAACAATCAGGTCAGCCACCAAACAATAAACCAATTACATAATTACAAAACATGTCAGCCTTAGACCAAACAAATAATTTTCAACCCATAAGACATCTCGGAAACACATCGAGAGGTCCAATCTACATGTTACATTAAGTTGGTCCATAACCTAGATCAACTGGGACCCAATATAGCTCCACGCACTAAAGCAATGATCTCGATCCACCAAGTCTCAAACATGATCACCATCAGCATCCTAAATCCATACCAGAAGCTGCACCAGTACCACTTATGCATATCATCAAAGATATTCATCAAAGCTCTACCAGTGAAACCCTCACCTAAACCACAAGCCAAGCTTCCAAGAAAATAGGATAGCATTCGATCATCAGACCAAAATAAACTAACTGAATATGAACATGAGTATCATGAATAAGCCAATTCCATAACCAAATCATATCGAAGCATACTAGATCATATCAGATCCAATCCAACCAGAAACCATACATCCTACCGGGACCACAAGGGTGTCAGTAAAGCATCCAAAATAGCTAGTGTTGACATCAATGACAAAACATCAATGCAACACATAATCAATTCCTCCAAATGGCCAACAGTCTCCCCCTTTGGCATTGATGGCAACACTATATGTGAAAAACATCTAAGTACCAAGAAATGCCAAAAATGTCTCCCCCAGAGGAAGAGAGCCAACAATCTCCCACATAAAGATATAGCAATGAAGTACTCAAATAAAGACCAAACTCCCCCTGTGAATGATATCTTCGTAAAGCTCTGTATTACACATATATATCTCCCCCTAATGTATACAACTCCCTTTTTCTTTTTCACATCAATATCTCTCCCCCTTTGACATCAATGCCATAAATCTGACATAAATATCAAAGCAAAAACATAAACCACTGAAACATAAGCTAACTACTCCCCTTGAGCAGCAGCAACCACACATCAGTGCCAGAATGAGTAATATCTCTAATAATACATATCGGACTGATGCCAAAATACATCAATCAATTCTCTATCAGAGGGGCAGAAACCCCTAATCTGTCTCTCAGGTAATCAAATGATTCTTTAGGCAAAGGTTTAGTGAAAATATCTACAATCTTCTCTTTAGTGTTCACATAAACCAATCTGACTTTATTTTCTTCCACCTTCTCCTTTAAAAATTTATACTTGATAGATATGTGCTTAGTCTTAGAATGAAATACCAGATTCTTTGATATGTCAATAGTAGTAGAGTTATCACAGTGAATAACTACCGGTCTGATACAATGCACTTTGATATACTTCAACATTTGCTTCATCCATAGAATTTGTGTGCAATTAGTACCAACAACAAAATACTCAGCTTCAACAATAGATAAAGAAGAACATGATTGTTTCTTGCTGATCCATGAAACCAACTTCTTTCTAAGAAAGAAAGCTCCATTGGAAGTAACTTCCTATTCATCAACATCTCCAACCCAATCAGCATCTGTATATGTACATAAAGTAAAGTCATCATCCTTAGGGTACCACAAATCATATTCTGATGTACCTTGCAAGTATCTAAAAATCCTTTTCACCGTACTCTCATGATTTTCTCTAGGATCACTCTGAAATCTAGATGCAATACAAACAACATTCGTTATGTCAAGCCTAGTTTGAGTCAAATAAAGCAGACCTCCAATCATAGATTTGTATCTTGTAGGATTTATCGGTGCAAAAACATCTTTCCGTTTCAATTTCTCACTTGTAACAATAGGAGTACTTACCAATTTAGAATCTCCCATACCAAATTTCTTCAACAATTCCCTTGCACACTTAGTTTGATAGATGAAAATGCCTTTGTCAGTTTGAGTAATCTGCAAACCTAAGAAAATTTTCATTTCGCCAATCATAGATATTTCAAATTCCTTCTCCATATTCTTAGAAAATTCCATGCATAACTTATCTTCACCTCCAAAAATAATGTCATCAACAAAAACCTCAATAATCTGTATATCATCATCAGTGATCTTATAATATAAATTACTGTCGACATTACCTTTAGTAAAACGAAGCTTCAAGAGATATTTATCCAACCTTGCATACCAAGCTCTAGGTGCCTGTTTCAATCCATATAAAGATTTCCTTAACCTGCAAACTATTTTTTTATCATCTGATAGTGAAAAACCATCAGGTTTCTCAATATAAACTCCATCATCAAGATCCCCATTCAAAAGCGCACACTTAACATCCATATGATAAACCTTGTAGTTTTTATGGGCAGCATAGGCAAGAAATAATCTTACAACTTCAATCCTAGCTATAGGTGCAAAAGTCTCTCCATAATCAATTCCTTCCTTCTGAGAATATCCTTTACAAACCAATCTAGCCTTATTCCTTACAACTTGACCATCTTCATTCAATTTTTTCCTAAAAACCCATTTAGTTCCAATAACATTCTTATTTGTAGGTTGGGGAACTAATATCCATGTGTTATTCTTCTCAAACTGATCTAATTCTTCTTCCATAGCTTTCAACCAATATTCATCTTTACATGCTTCAATTACTGATACTGGTTCAACTTGATAAATTAAACATACCTCATTAGTTATCAGTCTTCTTCTTCTCATCACTCCATTGTTCTTATCCCTAATTATCTAATCTTCTAAATGATTCAATCTCACATACCTAGGAGTCTTATGACTCTGTTCATATTCTCGATTCTTCAATTACTGTTGAATTTTTTGATACTGCCAGAGTAACTGGTTCAACACTCTATTCCAGTAAAGATGCTACCGGTTCAGATATAATCATTTCCATTGTCGGTTCATAAACTCTAATTTGACCTCTATTTATCTCATCCACCTTGACATTAGTAATCTCCACAATTCTCTACAATCTCTTGTTATAACATCTATATGCTTTGCTTTCATTAGAATAACCAAGAAATATGCCTTCATCACATCTAGGATCAAATTTGCCAATGATATCATCTCTCCTAATATTACATTTACTACCAAATATATTGAAATACTTAACTGTAGGTGTATTGCCAAACCATATTTCATAAGGTGTCTTGTTGGTTTCTCCTTTGATATGTACTTTGTTGAATGTATACACCATTGTGCTCACTACTTCTCTCTAGTAGATATGAGGTAGACTAGCTTCCATCATCATTGTTCTAGCAGCATCCAAGATAGTTTTGTTCTTCCTTTCCACAACTACATTCTATTGATGTGTCCGGGGAGCATAAAATTGTCTCCTTATACCATGCCTCTCACAAAAGATATTAAACTCAGATGTGAATTCTCCACCATGATCCAACCTCAAACATTTAATCTTCAATCCTGTCTCAATTTCCACTTTATCCTTAAAGATTTTAAACTTTTCAAAAGCCTCAAATTTCTCTCTTAGAAAAGTAACCCACATCATTCTAGAATAATCATCAATGATTAGCATAAAATATCTATCACCTTGAAAACTTTTAACTCTAGTAGGGCCACATAAATCAGTATGAATAAGATCAAGAACATCATTAGATTTATCTTGTATACTCCTAAAAGAGGTTCTGGCCTGTTTACCCATTTGACATTCTTTACATACCATATTATAGGGCTTCACAATCTTAGGTATATCTCTAACTACCTTAGTTGAACTGATCTTCACAATGCACTCAAAATTCACATGGAATAGCCTCTTATGCCATAGCCAACTCTCATCAATTTGTGAAATCAAACATGTCTTCTCATTGAAATTCAAATGAAATATGTTACCTTTTGTCTATGTACCGGTTGCAATCTCCAAACTAGATCTAGTAATGATTTTGCATTTTTCATCCTTGAACTGTAATTTAAATCCCTTATCCACCAATTATCCTACACTCAAAAATTATGCTTCAAAATTCAACAAAATAAACATTATTAGTATTGTGCTTACCATCCAATGATATACTTCCTTTTCCTTTGATCATACATGCTTTATCATCTCCAAATCTAACCGGACCACCATCAAATTCTTGGAAAGATAGAAACTTCCCTTTATCTCCAGTCATATGATGTGAACATCCACTATCAATTACCCATTTATCCGTGTCTTCAATTTTAGCAGCAAGTTCCTTCTCTTCAAGTACATTCTCTTCTAGTGTCGGAACATCTTCCTTGATAACCAGGAACACCCATTCCTTCCCATTGCCGGAACCACTAGCAGAGTCTTCTATCGGTTCATCATCAAAGTCAATAACACCTTCCTCATCCACTATTTAGCATGATTTATCTTTGTTTTTCTTATACTTATACATATTCTGATATCCAGGGTTAGGCTTAAAAGATCTTCTAACTCTCTCTTCAAATCTTGAATTCCTTTCAGGACATCTAGATGCAAAATGACCAATCTTATTACATGCAAAACATTTGAAGGTGCTTTTCCTTCATACTTACTTCCTACTGGTCCTTTAAGTACTCTTCTAGAAAATAGTGTTTCAAGTTTCTCAAACTCATCATCTTCTCTTTTCATATCATCCAATTCCTTTTCATATAAAGCTTTCCAATCTTTCTTATCAGTTGATGATGCAGATGCATGAAAAGCAGGTTCAGACTTCACAGCTCCGAAAGGTCCAAATTCTTCAAGCTCAAAAGAAGATAATTTCCTAACCAAGTTATCTCTATTGACAGAAGTATTAGCCATTGTTCTCAACTCATTAATAGTAGTATCCTTCATCTTGTAAGTCGGTGGTAGGACTCTCAGAACTTTAGAAACTATTTCATCTTCACTCAGAGTTCCACCACAACGTGGATTCCCATAACAAACTCATTTATCCTTTCCATGAATACAGTAATCCTTTCATCTTCTTCCATCTTTAGGTTTTCATATCTCACCCGGTAACCATAAAGTTTAGCAATCTTTACAGTAGGGTCACCTTCATTAAGAGTCTCCAACTTATCCCATATAGCCTTTCCAGATGATTTGTCGATTAATCCCATTATTTGATGATCAGAAAGTGCACACGAGAGGGCTTCTCTTGCTCTACAATCATTCTCAAGCTCCTTATCCAATTTTATTGAAGGAGGATTTCTAGATGCTAGATTATGAGGTGTAACACCATTCTATGTGATCTCCCAAATCTCCTTGCCAAGACATATCAGATGAGTCTACATCTGAATCTTCCATACTGTGTGATTTGTTCCATCAAGCCTAAGAATATCTCTATGAAAGATAGCTCCAGATGAACTGGATGAACTTGAACTGTTAGTTGCCATAGGATCTTCCTCAAGTAGTTAAGCTTTCTGGAGAGAGGACCAAATCTTTGATACCAATTGTTAGACAGTTCAAATAATTGGAAGACAACTGAGAGGGGAGGGGTGAATCAGTTGTCATGGATTACCAGAACATTTAGCAATTAAAACTTTAATATCGGAACCCAAAACATTAATATCAGAATGGTTAAACCAAATACTGGAATGATAGTTAAACCAATTAAACATAAACAATAATCAGAGAATAAATTCCATCCACATGACACCAAGATTTATACGTGGAAAACTCGGTAAAGGGAAAAACTACAGTGGGAAGCCTACCCACAATTAGATAATACTTCTGTAGTAAGTATGTGAATTATAATTGAGGGGCCTGCACTTGCATGAAGGCCAATAGCCTAGAGTGCACTTCTCATCACAAAGGAGTCTCACTGACTACATAGAAATCCATACTACAATCCAGAAGAATGAATGAACTACAAAGATAGCATCTCTTATGCTTGAGTATAGTTCCGGTTAGGCTCAATACCGAAGGACTAAATACTCTTATATAAACCCAATTTAATCTCCAATGATCGACCAAATCCTCTGCCTAAATGATATTACATTATTCGCACATTACATATTCATATCCCATTCCATGATGATCTACAATGAGATCTTACATCATATATATACAAACCCTCGACCATAAACAATCAGTTTAGCCACCAAACAATAAACCAATTACATAATTACAAAACATGTCAGCTTCAGACCAAACAAATAATATTCAACCTATAAGACATCCTAGAAACACATCAAGAGGTCCAATCCACACGTTACATTAAGTCGGTCCATAACCTAGATCAACCAGGATCCAATATAGGTCCACATGCTAAAGCAATGATCTCCATCTACCAAGTCTCAAACATGATCACCATCAGCATATTGAATCCATACTAGAAGCCACACCAACACCACTTATGTATATCATCAAAGATCTTCATCAAAGCTCTATCAGTGAAACCCTCCCCAAAACCACAAGCCAAGCTTCCAAGCAAACAAGATAGCATCCGATCATCAGACCAAAACCAAGTAACTGAATATGAACATGAGTATCATGAATAAGGCAATTCTGTAACCAAATCACACCGGAGCATACCAGATCATGTCAGATACAATCCAACCAAAAACCACACATCCTATCAGGACCAGAAGGGTGTCGTTAAAGCATCCAAACCAGCTAGTGTTAACATCAATGATAAAACATCAATGCAACACATAATCAATCGTCCAAATGGCCAACAATGTCTACAAAGAAATGTGACTCTATTACACAACTCTTAAAGAGAATCCTATGCAATTTTTCTGAGAAAGATCAAAAACATGCATCTATGTTTAGCAATGGCTCATTCCCTCATAAGAAAATTGACTATATAGTGGCATCCATTCCTACACCTTTCAAAGATTTGCAAGATCCTTCCATATCATCCTCATCAATTGATACACCCAAGGATGAAATCCCCCAAGTGTTATCCATGGATGATTTCCAAGATAATCTAATTCATGATGCAAGTCTTTGCCATGCTTCAAAAATGCTAGACCCAATGCCACCATGTGTTTCATTTCCCATCATGCCTATTGCAACAAATTCCATTCAAATTCCATCTCCCTCATGTCCAAGAATTGATTCCTTTCCAGAATCTCCCATGTACATCTAAATTCCAACCCCATGTCAAGAGGATAATTTAGAGAATGAACAAATGAGTCCTAAAATAAATCAAGATCAAGATCCTGAAACCTTATCACCCCATCCAATTTTTGACCAAGATCCCATCTTCCCAACCACTCATGATGATCCCCCTATTCCTATCCATTATATCCAAGAACATAAGACCTTTTCAAATTTTGTTGATGTTTCACTTCCTACACAAGATCAAGATATCTCTTCCATCATTTCTGATGATCCCATTGAAATTCAAGAGAATATTACCTTTAAAGAGGAATCCAGTGATCTTCCTCCTTGTCAAGATCAAAGCGTCCTTTCAGATTCATGTCCACCACAAGACCCTATCATTCCTTCAAATCCTCCACAATATTCCTTTGTTCCTCCATCTCCATGTCCTGATCCTCCATATATCCTCCAAGATCTTATTTCTTTTTATGATCCCATTTTTCCTCCCATTCTATCGCCTGAAGAGCCTATCATTGATCCTAGTCCCCATCATGATCCTGATCCCCCTCATGATTCTAACATGTTGGTGCAAGATGTTCATGAACCCTTTACGTGCACAATGGGTTCCTCCACTTTGGTCCGATCCAATCTACTTCATGATCCTGTCATTTCTTCCATGTCATATCCACCTCATAATGTACTCACATCTTCTTCCTGAAGAAAAGAGTATCCTATGGGTTAAAATATGTACAAAGGCAAAGAGGTAGACATTCTCAAGAAAGAATCACTCCATGTTAAACAAAATTTTAAGGGTAATGGCTACACAACTCACTCGCAAGACGTTGGTATCCCTCCATCAAAATCCAAACATATTCCTTCCACTTCGTCACTTCCATCCATTTTAGGTCCTTATATCCCTTTGTTCCCTATTCAAGGTCAGCAAAGGTACACATATTCAAGAACCTTCCATCCATCCAAATAACCTCCATTTCATTCATATCCATTCACACATTCATTTCACCCTCCAACCAATTTGGATGTCAAGCATATAAGTCATAAGTCTAGCAATCCACACATAGTCAAGGATCAACATGTCTGATCCAATCGACATGTCAAAATAAAGAAAAATATGATCCAAAATGAAAAAATATATACAAAAGTCCACAAAGGCCCATTGCTCAAAATAAAGAAAAGTCAAAAGCTATATGGGTTCCTGAATCCCTCATGCAAGCAATGCGTAACAAGGAACCTCAAAAGAATGAAAAATAAAAAACCATGTGGATTCCCAAGTGGCTCATAGAAGCACAAAAACAAGCATCAAATTGGCATGCAAAATTACTATTCCTCAATCCAAACCTTCCAATTCTATTCCTCCATCACCTCCTTCATCCATTTTGGGTCCTTATGTCCCAAAATCCCTTGTTATTCCTTCATCAAAATCTCCATATCCAAAATCCACTTTGCCTCCACCAATCCATCACCCCTCAAGGTGTGTGCCAATGTTGATCTTGCCTGCATTTTCATCCTCTCAGGCCCAATTCTTCCAATACCCTATCCATTATCCAATGCATATTTTCCATCCTTCCATCCCTTTGGTCCAATTCTTTGCATAAATCCTTGCCTTAGTTTCATCTCATTTTCCATGTCCTTATCCTACCAACATCTTTGAGCATACTTTTAATGGTCATGGTCCATTTTTAAGGCTACTATCCAAGCAACAAGATTCTTGAGTCCTTCCATCCCCTATCATGTGTCCATTCTTTGCTAAAATTAAAAAATTAAAAAAATATATATTAAAAAAAAATTAGAAAAAAAGGAAAGAAAAAAAGAAAAAATAAAGAAAACTAATTTGTCCACTAGTGAAAACCTGGCAAACAGGCGCCTTGGGCAAGTACCATGATGAAAACCTAGAAAATAGGTGTCATGTGTAATCCATGAGCTTCTTCCATTCCATACTTGGGGACATGTTTCATATATGTTATCCTATTATGTCCTATCATCCCTCCATATCCTATCGTACCCCTATCATATCCTCCATTATCCTATCATCCCTCATGTCCATATCCCCTTTTCCACCTTTGATCTTGACAACTGAGAATTTCCATGAATTCCATGCATCCTGTTCGTAGCTTTTAGTCTATCATAGCTTTTGGCCTTTACCCATTGGCTTATTACAACCTTTCATCCATATTCCTTGGCTTATTGTACCTTGTTGTCACTATCCATTAGCCTATCGCAACCTTCAGTCCATGTCTCTTATCCATTTTTTATCTTTCTTATACTATCCATATCCTATCATTGTCCATACACTCTTATTCATCCCTTGATCTTGATCTGACATAAGGACATAAAAAATTAAAAACATGGTTTCAAAAACCTCTTGACATGTCCCTCATGCCATGTCATTTCTTTATATTATCATATCAAGTCCCTTATACCATCGTGTGATAGCCCTTGGCAATTGCATTCATTCTATCTCCATAATAATCGGCCTTTGTCTTCCCTCTATCCACCAACATTACAACAAGCTTATTTATCCATTTTTCATATTCCTTGCCTTGCTAGACACTGGGGGCAAAATCCACAAAAATTGTAAAATGTCTTGAAAAAATCTACAAAAAATTGTAAAATGTCTTGAAAAAAAAACATAAAAAAAAATTGCAAAATTGTCCTGAAATAACACTAAAAAATCGTAAAATGACCTAGAAAAAGAACAAAAAAATTTAAAAAGTTTAAAAACCCTAAACATTTGAAAACAATCAAAATCCAAAACAATCATTTTCATTTCGTAAATAAATTGACTCTTTTGTACATAGACAAACATTTGAGCGGACATCAAACAAAAACACATTAAACATTGCGCTTAGCAAATCACGCATTAACAGATGAATTGTTCAACCAATCAAGTATTCAAATTGGTCAACTTGTCTTATCAATCATCCAACATCAACATTATCGGTCCTTTGACAACATTATCATGGGCCTTATACAGGGTTTGGTATACTTGAAACCAGACTATGTCCTATCTTAGATGGGGTACTCCATTCCCTGACATCAGATAGCATGATTGTCCTTTAAACACATCATTCTCACTTTGGGAAATGAATATTAGGATGTTTGTTTGACTTGTTTGAACTTGTGAGCCTTATTTTTCTTTTATTTATCTTTGATCATGTTCCTATGCTACTCGATGATGTCACAAAGTGATTTAGAGTAGCCTAGATTATTTTTTGTTTGTGGAGTGTTTCATAAATTTCTAGGGCACACATGTCTTCGGTGTCTGTGGTAAGTATGTTTGCTTTGTGAACACCACACATACCTTGACCTTTGACACACGTATTGTCTTAGGCAGTTTTTGACTCATTTCTTGTTTGCAATGTATTTGTTTTATGCAAAGGGATTGCATTATCGCTCTAGCCTTCAATGCCATGGTGGACCGCATCCATTTTGCAATATCAAATAAAGGCTCTCATTCAGTAATGTGCACTTGTGAAGGAAAGGTTTCTTCACCCTTTTTCTTTGTCTAATTTCCACTTACTAACATTTCTTCTATCAATCATTCAACTCTTTATCTCTAATCAATTAATTATTCTTTTGTTCCCACACAATTTTCTAACATTTCTTCTCTTCTTTCAAGAGATCATTTATTTCTTTCATACAAAACAATCTCTCAAGGGGGCATGCCACCTCTGTCCCTCGATCTACTAGGGCGTGATCTTTTAAATTATTCTTTGAAACAACGTTCAAAATCGCATTGTCTCAAAGAGGGGCAAAATGTAGACACTCAAAATTGGTCATCACTCCTACATTGCTAACCTAGTTTTTAACATTTCTTCTATGTCTCATTTGATCTTCATCGTATGTTGACATTGTGTCATTCCTTTGGTTTTGGTTCATTTCAAATCCAACCCTAATCGGTCTTGTTAATTCTCACTTGGTCCTAAATCATTATGATTGGTATTTTATCATTTTCAAATCATTCGAATTGGTCTCATCTTAACAATTAGACTCAAATCCCTCTTTGTTGATAATTAATTAGTCATTAATTATCAACCTCTTTATCAATCAATTTCAAAATAGAGACTGATAATACTTTATCAATCGATCTTATCAATCTCTTATCAAAATCATTATCAATCTTGAGTCTTTTTCGATCTGTCCTATTTTGTTGTCAACCTCAGTCAATTGTCATTAATTTTTATCAATTATTAGCTAATCAATCATCACTATTAGGACCTAATTAAACAATTGGGTTTATATCTTAAATTGTTCAAATCATTTCCCCTAGGTTGATTAATTAAATAATTAATCAATCCCCTTTCTTACGAGCATGTCCTCCCTTTTGAATAAATAAATGAATCTTTATTTATTCTTTCACTTTTTTCTACAATTAATATTTTTTATATTAATTGGCTAATTTGAGTCATGAGTGGAATTAAAAGAATTTTAATTATTAATTTTCACCTCATTCTTGTTTAAATGAATTATTTCAAGTACAAAAGGAAGTTTCCTTTTTCCTTTTGATTTAATGCCTTTTTCTCTTCACTTATAATGGTAATTTCCCTTTTAACTCATTCTTGCACGAAATATCAACCGTTGGATTGAGTTGATCTTGTTTGTTCAATGTGATCTCAAAGTCTATAAATTGGGTTCTTGTTTCCTCATTTTGACATCTTAGCAGTTTACTTTTACGATATCATTATGTTGAATCTATATACTTGTAAATCTTCTAGTATTCTCATCTATCACACTTTTTCCCTTGCTTCATATGAGTTGCATAATGGATTGAGCCAACATACCAGCATAATTAGAGGAGAAAGAAGGAGCAACGAGGCCTTTGTCAAAGGAGCTTTAATGGTTTTATTGTTCATTTGTTTATTTTGTTTATGATTCATTTGATGACCTTGTTGTGAATGTGCTTGACTTTACATATTTTCGTATATTTTCTTGCGTACATACATATCATATCATGGCCGTCAAAACTAAGATCTCATCATATATCTCATCAAAATAAAGTACACATGTATCTGAATACAATGATGTCAAAAATATCGGCTACCAAGAGTCATCCAAGTATCAGTATAGTAACAAATGTAATAATGCAAAACAACATCTCAAATACCACCTACACCAGATGTCGTGGCACTACCCCCACCACCACCCTCACCATCCCGCCGACAAGGACCCATCACACCCCCATTGCTTTGACCCCTTTGAGATTTCTCCGATCTCGCCCACCGCATCTAGGAATAGCTCATCACCCACTGGTTATTGGGCACTACCTGCTCATATAAACCCCTCCAGTAGTCAATCTCTTCTCCTGCCCGATGCATCTCCCTCATCACCTTGCCTCTAGCACCTTGTCCCTGTACTCCCTCCAATTCTTGGACCCTATCATGTAGTTGTCTCACTCTATCTATCACATCATCTCTCTCTAAGAACTATGGTCAGCTCAGCCCCCCATGCAAAAATCTAGACATCCCTTGAAGAAATATTTGTATCTTTGTCCTATAAATCTACCTCCAAATCCCTGATACAATCCTTGACGATCATCAAGTGAGTCTATAGTCACACTATCATGACCTTGCATAGGTCTCCCTATCCCCCATCTCCACCTATGGCTCCCTGGCCCACCTCCATAGCATCAACACTACCACCACCCATCCCTGCATCTCCACCACCAACATCCCCACTATCACCCATATCTTGAACTGCTCGTCCCTCTCCTCTCTCTCTTGTTGCTACCACTGTCAGTCCCTGTATAACCAGTCCCCATCCCTATCACAAAATATGCCTACCCTTGCCTCTCCTCAAACCCCTACCACCACCACCACCTCCACCACCTCCTCCAACCCCATCTCCACCTCCTCTACCACCACCACCTCCCCCATCTAATCTCCTCCTCCTCCTCCTACCTTGTCTCGGTGCCCTGTCATCCTCAAATGGTGGCACTGGCTCTGCTAGATCTGAGATCCGTGGAAAGGGATGTCTGACTAAATACTGCACATACTCATTTGCCACCCCTACATCTACCACCTCTACTCGATATGGCCATGGTCTCGCCTGTAGAGTCTAAAACTTTTCTAAGGTCTAATCGTAGGGAAATACAGGCCCCCACTAGAATCTCTCTCAAACAACTCTGACATACTCTCTGGAACCCTGTGGAATACCCTATGTCTGACCAAAATATCTCATCACTTAGCTTGGCAGATGTCTCTCAACCACATAGGGTGTCCACCCAATCAAGAACCGAACTATGAATACATAGGGAATCACATCTGCATCATCCTCCCATTACTCACAATCCAAGTAGGGGAGCCATATCATTGTATCTAGATCATCCAACTCCTATCACCAGTACTCCAGCTTCCCTTGTTTGGGTTGTGTCATCATACCTACCAGTCAATCGCCCTAAACCTCATGCACACCAGTCTCGTAATGGGAAAGTGCTCCCATGCCTAGATATGCATCAAAGTGATCCCAATGCCTAATGAGGTGATGCCATGGTAAACCACCTCATGCAAATCCATGTACAAATGGACCAATACACATGGCCTCCATGCATATCAAGTGCCCTCATTGGCCATCCACTCAATGACCTGTCCCCACCCATTGCAAATCCATGTGACCTTTGATCAAGGCATATGAGCCCTCCAATAATGCCTAATAGTACTGTCAGTAGTGGCTCATATATATTTGCTATATCCTCCCAAGGGATAGATCCATCATACACCTCTGAGGCTGGATAAGGAAACACTCATCGTAGTGTTGCCTCGCCCATTGCCCTATCATAGGTAATAAGCTCTCCAATGATCAAAATGTGAATTATCCTCCATACATCCTCCAATGTAATTGAAATCTCTCCCATCGCTAGGTGGAATGAGCATGTCTCGCTGTGCCACTGCTTGGCCAGTGTAGTCAGTAATCTATGATTCATACAAATCACGGGTACATGCATCATATCAAATAGTCCTGCAACACATATGCAATCAATATAGAGGTTTGTCAACTAATCATGTAGATGTTATGTG
This sequence comes from Cryptomeria japonica, assembly GCF_030272615.1. Classification (NCBI taxonomy): domain Eukaryota; kingdom Viridiplantae; phylum Streptophyta; class Pinopsida; order Cupressales; family Cupressaceae; genus Cryptomeria; species Cryptomeria japonica. The sequence goes on along the minus strand of NC_081410.1, from coordinate 422,958,288 downwards.
GTCGGATGCCTCTCTCACATATGCAACACACCTAGGTGATCCTCCTACAAACACAATCGAACAACAATGTCAATCTCCTTGCTATGCAAAAACATGACTATTACCTAGACTTTGTCAGATTCTTTTTCAAGTATCTAAGTCTCATCAGGTAACTTGACTCATAAACACCTAAACTAACAACAAGAATGACATCATATTTCCTAGTCTCAATAGGTACACTGAGTCTCCAACAAGTCACAAACATGCATGCCATAGCAACATTGACATCAACTGTCAACTTAACCGTGCAATTGGGGCATCGACACTGATTGTTCTATACTCTGACCCAAAAGCGCTAAAAACTTGGCAAAAGCGCTAAACAAAACCACAAGCACTACTCCAATAACACAACAATGCTAAACAATCCAATAGTGCTACTTTAACCCTACAAAAGCACTATATTGGCACATATGCGCTACATTGCGCAACGGTAGCGCTACATCAATCATATTTCAATGACCATGACAATAACGCCAAAACAGTGAAAATATTAGCACTAAAACTCGCTAAACAATAGCGCTACATTGACAAAAGTGCTACAACTACTATACAAATGTGCCATTTTGGCACGAAAGCTCTATTTTGGATGACAAGAGCACTAAAATAGCGTTTTAGCACCTTTGTCATCTGAATTTTACCCCTAGCTATTAAGTGCAATAAATGAGCTATAAAGGCAAAGGTTAGAATTGGACATACTAGGGGTCCATAGTCAACTAGCCATTGGTACTTCTGGATCCGCTCGAATCGATGATCTCCAAGTGGGAACACCATTTTCACTCAACCAATCTGCTACAAAGGTCACTATCAAGAGATTTGGATCGCTATAAGAGAGTGTGCAAATGAGGACCATTTTACCCCTTCTATTCTAAATCTACCCTACCCAACCCTCCCTCTGGCCCATCTCTCAATGGGGCATACCAACCCACAAAACTAACATCCCTCGGGCATTTTTCTCATGCCTATCTATTGTTCTTTGAAACTGTGTGATAAACCACACTGTCTCAAAGAGGGGCAAATGTAGACACATAAATTTATCTATTAATTAAATGAATATTAAATATTTATTTAATGACTAAATATTCCTCTATTAATTAAATTGACATTTAATAGCCTATTTTTCTATTATGGTTAAATAAATTTAATCAATTTATTTAATCACTAACTATAGTCCAAGTTATTAAATAAATCTAATTTATTAATTCACCCCCCTTCTTCCTATTTAAATAAATTTAACATTTATTTAAAAATCAAATCCCCTTTTTAAATAAAGCAATATTTATTTAAAAATAATTCAACCACTTGCATTCTCCTACAAATATAAGTTGCACATTTAAATAAATTTGTATTTTAATAAAAACCTTTACCCATACCCACCTCTTTCTAGATTCTTCTAAATTTCTCTAAACCCCTTCTAGACTCTTCTAACCCCTTCTAAATTTATCCTAATCCCTCTCCTAAATATTTTCACAATCCTAATCCAAGATTAACCCCCAAACCATCATCTCACCCATTTAAGACTCTTACAGAGTCATAAATGTTTCTCATCTCCAACACTCCAACCCACATGGTTCTTGACCCTTTGGTCAAGGCTTAACCATGGGTAAACTTTGCACAAGAGTTTACCCATTGGATAATAAAATTATCCTTGGATAAAAGATTTATCCAATAACCCAACCTGTAATACCCTAAAAATGGTCATCTAAACCATGGGCCCCTAATCTCGACAACATCACCAAGGTCCTAACCAAAGGCAATTAAATCAATCTTGAGCACATTATTAATTCTTCAAATTTTACATGGCAAATCAATAATTATTGTAGACGTATAAAAATGACCATATTCCTAAATGAATATTTTATGTTCATTTCTCTATTTAATTAAATCCAATTTAATTAAATTATTCACATTCTTCTATTTAATTAAGTAAATCACTTAATTAAATTCACTATACCCATTTAATGAATAAATCATTTTATTCAATTAAATCCCCCTAGCCACTTTTAATTAAATTCAAATTTAATTAAATAGTTATCCTAAATTGAATAAATCAAATTTATTTAATTCCAACCAAATTGAATGAAAATCAAATAATTCAATTAAATCCTATTATCCTCCCCATCCACTTGCAAAATCACAAACCCCTTCTTAACCCCTTCTAGAATATTCTAACCAATTCTAATTAACCTAAACCCCCTCTAAACTTTGTCACATCCCTAAGCAAAGGGAGGTCACTTCTCAAATAGCCCAAAGTCTTGGATAACCATTGAAGGTTTTCAACCTTCAACCACCAAAAACCCTAAAGTCTTTGAAAACCATTGAAGGCTTCCAACCTTCAACCACTTAATCCCCAAAGTCTCCAATAACCATTAATGGTTATTTCAAACCCTCCCACATGGTTAAAACATTTGTTTTGACTCAACCTCTATCCAACCCAAGGGTCTCATCAGGTCATTAATGCTTTGACCATGATTATCTCTTAATCATTTGCACAAAGGTTTATCTTTGGATTAGATCTTAATTCATTGGGTAAACCTAACTTAGACTTGACCCTTAGCCTTTAGATAACCATGAGGTCTCCTCAGGCCTTTAATGCCTCCAACCTCTTCTTTCAACCCAATCCTATGTTGACACTTGTCACCATTTCATTGGTACCAATTGTGCACATGGATTCCCAACTTTCAAACTTGGCCCTTGATTAAGTCATTCAATCTTGACCATCCATTGCCCTGTTTGTGCTATAAATAGAGCTCTCATTCCTCCATTCTTAACAATCATCTTTCAAATTTGAAGCATCACACTTATGCTCAAATTCTTTCAAGCTTTCATTTTATATATGCTCTTCATTTAGCCTCTTTTAGATCAGAATTAATCACGAATATGCATGCTAGAGTAATTTATTTATCATTTTAGTTCAATCATAGATTAAATATAGTATGCTAGGATAGTATTCATACTAATCTCGTCATCTTATCATTTAGTTTGTTGCATTTCTAGCATCTCATCTAGCTTATAACACATCTCATACTAAGATCAGTTAAAATCTCTCTCGTTCTCATATTTGCCATCCCTAAACTATTTTGCTCAGTAATCTGAGAGCAAAACATTGGTTTGAGGGACATTGTGAGATAGAGAACCATGGGACCCTCCTTGGGAAGCTGAGTAACGCATCGTTACTCCATAGCTTGCATCAAGAAGTCCTGTGTGTGTGTGTGTGGATTGATATTTATCGTAATTTTTCACATATTTAGTTTTATTAATCCATTTTTCCCACATACAATTATATTAATTAAATATTTATTTAATTAATTGAATCATTCCAAGAATATCATTTTGATCAATCAGTCGATTTGTAATGGTTTTATTATTCATGCTTATATCTGTCTAACCATACATGTAATGACTTAATTGAAGTGTTGTGTCTTGCAACTTACAAACTTATTTCACTTTTTCACACACACATTTCTGGCACCCACCGTGGGGCACGAGACTACATCTTTCGGAGTCGAAGACTAACTTTTTTTTTTTTAAATTCAGATTTGTTGTTCGTACAGTTGCTGTGAATTATCGTACGAGTTTTCCCACAGTTTCAGATGATAAACTACAAGTATCATACGATCCTGTAGGTGTTGACGTCAGTGAAACACAGATTAGCGCTTCTACATGACAGATTAGCGCATAGACCCACAGTTTTAGCGCTTCACCTGCATATTCTAGCGCGTATAAGCGAACAGTTAGCGCATGGAAATTCACCATTTTCCGAGAAAAACCGAAACACAGATCAGCACGTCTACTTGACAGATTAGCGCATCGGCCCAATATACAAGCGCTTATACAGAATCTTCTAGCGCATCTAAACAGACAGTTAGCGCATTAAAATTCCAAATTTCCCGAAAAACAGGCCGCTGAAAAACTAGACCATAAATTAGCGCATCAAAGCCACAGAGTAGCGCTTCTGGGAAACAGAATAGCGCACACAAACGGGACAGTAACGCATCCACCGAATATTGTAGCGCATACAGTTTGTTCTGTAGCGCATCAAAAACAAAACCAACAAAAAAATTGTGTAACCGAATAAATAATTTTAGACTTGTGGAAGTCCCCCGAAATAAACTAACCGATTTCTTTTGCAGGATTTTTAACAAATTTCTTGCAGGAAAAGCGAGGAGATTTGTTTTACAAACAAAACGTTTTTCCTTTCGTTGACCTCAAAAATTGAAATTTGTTTTGTTGACGATCTATTTTCCATAGATTAAATAATCATTGCTATAAAGGGTTAAAAAGAACACCATGCTGGTTGGAGCAACATCTCCAAATAGAGGTTAGCAAACCATTGTCTTGAAGGCTAAAAAGAACAACTTATCTGCCATGTATCGAAAGTGGAAGGTATATGCTCTCCCCTTAACTGGGTGACCAAAAAGCCAAACCACTCTTATGCTTTCTTTTATTCAAGCAATAAATCCTTTAGCAGGCCTGCCTTCCCAAGGAGTTGCACTCAACTCTTAAAGCCGTTTATGGCCGGTGTGAAGGGAACGACCTAAGTGGGGAACGGCTTTGACGCCAAGAATTCCAACCCACTATAATCAAATGTGGAAAGTGACGAAAGTCCTTTTCAACGGTTGCGCGCAGCGATTAGCCTTCCCCCAGTATCCTTGAGATACGTAAAGCCTTTGTTCTAAAGGTTGGGAAGCCTCCTGAGGGAGTTTATCACTGACGGCCGAACGGGAAGCCTGATTAAGAACCTTAGCATTAGAAACTTTGAGCTGAGTCAGTATCCAAACATTTGTAACACCATAGTGCAAGGGTGGGGAAGAATCCACCCACAAGATTACTCACCATATATCTCCCAAGATAACTACTCAACTGTGAAGAAATTCACTTTGGGTTAATTTCTGGCAAAAGGCAAAAAAACGGGCGCCCTCTAGGGGGTGACACGGCTGTTTGAGCTGACGGAGTATCGAGACTAGTGAGCTATGATGTTGCTTATGACCCTTGAATAAAGAGTCTTTCTGAAGTGTTTATCTTGTATCCAACCTGTTAAAACATTGGGGATTCGAAAACATCCTCGACAGAACATACACTTTATGTTAGATTAAGTAAAATGATTATACTTTGTGTGCCGTGTTTACATTTTGTATTTTAGAAAATCATCCATCCTACTTGAAAATTCTCTCAACAAAAATCAAAAACATCACAAAAGCACCAAGAGGAAAAATCAAGGCAGTTTAGCGCGTGAGAACAACATATTAGCGCGTCAAACAGTTATTTTAGCGCATCTGAAGAACAAAATAGCGCGTGCAACAATAACAGTAGCGTTTCAACTGAAAGTAAATCAGAGACCAAATATTTTAGCGCATGCAAAACATATCATAGCGCGTGTTAAGAATCTTTTAGCGCAGTAACAGAAATATATAGCGCTTAAAAATCACAGTGTAGCGCGTAAAATTTCAAAAAAAAACTTCACAACAAAAGTCTGTTTTAGCGCGTGTAACAAACAGTTTAGCGCGTAGAATCTCTGTTTTAGCGCATTAACCAAACCAGTTAGCGCGTGAAAATCACAGTGTAGCGCGTAAAATTTCAAAAAACTTCACAACAAAAGTCTGTTTTAGCGCGTGTAACGAGCAGCTTAGCGCGTTGAATCTTTGTTTTAGCGCATTAACCAAACCAGTCGGCGCGTGGAAAATACAGTTTAGCGCGTGCATATTTCACAGTCAACCACACAAAATTTTCCAGAATCAATTGTTTAGCACGTAACCAGGGGCAGAATAGCGCGTAGATAAATAGTTTTAGCGCATTGAGAAAATTTACTAGCGCATTGAACACCTGTTTTAGCGCATGAGAAAAAGGAGAAAAACAGAGAGTTGGAAAAACCAAAATTTTTGAAAATCTCAAAAATATTTCAAACATAGTTTTTCATCAACACACGTCTTTCATCAAACCAGAGTGACAAAAACAAGCCATAAAACTATTTTTCAAGTCAAATTTGCGTCAAACAAGGTTGTCCAAATCTGAAAACGAATCAAGCATTAGAGGACGTCTTTTCTATCATAATCCGGAAACTTGTCATCATCAGTGTCAATTCAATCCTTTAAATATCTTACGGATCTTATCTCCAAAACACTTGTCTAGAAATTTTACAAATTGTCAAATCCAGTTTCCAAATCGGGAAACTCTTATCCATATCATTTGACATACTTTATCGTGAAGGAATAGCTAAACCTTCATTCTGATAAAGTAAAATTTGAAATTTTCGAAACAAGAATCAACTGAATCCAAATCAATCAAAGGAAATCATTGATCACTCATGCATGACTAATCCCCTCATTCTGAGAAAGAAGAACCTCTATCGCAACATCACGTTAAAGAAACAGCAACCAAGCTTTTCCAAATTCATCAAGAGAAATAAATTTTTATACATCAATCATCAACTCTTCAAATCTCATCGGGTTTTTCTTCATCACGTCAAACGTTATATCCAAAACAAATCCAGCGAATTTGACAAAGAACCCCTGAAAACAATAGCATACTGTCAAAAGTCTACTTTTAATCAAAAGATAAACCACAGAGGAAAAATCAATCCAGCATTCCTGCCCGACGAGTGCATCACATATAACACACCTAGACCAAAACCACCAACGCCAGAGCAAAACATCAACGAGGACTTTGTTCCTTTCATCACTGAAAGTTTCTATTGAAATGCCTGTCACTCGCTCTCAACGAAACAAACAAAGCGAGACACCCGCGGAGTCAAGTATGAATCGCAGGTTAACAAATCCTTTTGAAGTTCCATCTTCAGAAGATCCTGAAATTACTGACGCAATTCTTCAGGAATGCCAAGAAAATCCTTCATTCCAAAAACTCATTGAAAAACTCATGGAAAATGACAAAGAAAAATATCTGCTTATGCTTACAAGCAAAGGTGTCAAACTTCCTGAAGATTTCGACACAAATGTCTTTCAAATAGGATCTCAACAATACACATATCAAGAACAACAAAGGGAAGAAGAGACTCGCATACCTGAACAACGTATTCCAGAACAACATATACCAGAAATGCGAGTACCTATGTTCAAAACCCCCAAACAAAACATACCATTTGCTACACCTTTTCAAATGAGAACAAATCCAAGGGAAGAACTCTTCCCTCGGCAAGATAATACGTCTTTGGTTGCTCTTACTCAACAGATGCAAATGTTGCAAAGACAAATGCATGATATGCAACAAGGGACAACAGTGCGGTATTCTATAAACAAAATCTGTCCTTATCCATTTGACAGAAGCTTAAACATGATACCTTTTCCTCCAAACTCAGACATTCCCAAATTTGATAAATATGATGGGAAAGGTGATCCTCGAGATCATGTTCGCGAATTTTGTACTATGAGTCTTGAATTTGCTCATAATGACACGTATCTGATGAGGTTATTCCCAAGAAGCCTGGGAGGACAAACAATGGAATGGTTATCCAAGATTACACCACCTGTTAGATCATTTGACGAATTAGTCAACAAGTTCATCACCCATTATTCTTACAACATCCAACATGCCATAACCATGTTAGATATCTGCAACACCAAACAAAAGAACAATGAAACATTCATGTTATTCCTTCAACGTTGGCGATGCATGGTATCAAGATATCCTCGCGATATTCCTGAAAAAGAGAAAATGGAAATCTTCATTGATAACTTGAATGGGGAAATGAGTTACAGACTCAAACTTCAATGCATCCCATCTTTTGACAAGTTAATTGAAAATGGCATCCAAGTAGAGGAAGCTTGTGTCAAAAAGGGAACACTCAAATTCTACAAAGAAGGAACGAACTCATCAAACTACAATAACCAAAACAATACCAATCTAGACAAAACTCGATTTTGGACTCGAAACAAAAACGACGGCAACAATGAATCCTATGATCCTAAATCTAAACAGCCAGTGCTTGCTTTATCAGGAAATACTCAGAATACGAAAAATCCTAAAAATGCTACTCCCAATACACCAAACAATACTCAAGGACAACTCAACACCAACAATGCCAACGATAATCAAAACAAAAATCTGAATCCAGGGCCTAACAACAATTCACGCAACAACACCAACAATTTCCATAAGCGTATTTTCACACCATTGGGCCAATCATTAGAGTCCGCATTCAGAGAGCTGTTAGCAAACAAGGTTCTTTCTTTACCTCCAATCAACAATTATGAACCCCCGATCAAACCACCTTGGTGGAATGATTCCCGTTATTGTGATTTTCATCGAAACAAAGGTCATAGAACAAACGAGTGCATGAGATTGAAACACATAATCCAAGACATGATTGATCGAGGTGACTTAACAGTGGATGGTCTCAAAAAAAATAATGATCACGAAGCCTTCAAAGATCCTTTACCAAATTATAACAAAGATGGAGCATCAAGTTCAAATGATACACGCGGAGCTCGTATTCATCACATCTACAACAACACAATCAATCACATATCAGCTGAAGACCATCAAGTCAATGTTATAACCATTCGAGATAAACGTGATCATGAATCTGTCAATGTAACAACCCGGACCCAGAAATATGTCTTAAAGGGGCATACTGCACCTCCAACCACCACACCAAAGATCCAATACGACTTAGTTACTCAACTGCGAAAAACTCCGGCTCAGATATCTATCCTGGAATTGTTAAAACTATCTCCAAGACACAAAGACATATTGGAGCAAGCACTCTTAGAAACAAATGTACCTCAAAATCTGGATACAGACAGATTCCAAGCTATGGTGGCCCACATGACAGAGTCTCATAACCTCACTTTCTCAGAGCATGATAATACTTCATTGAGTCATCCGCATAATACTCCTCTACATATTGAAGTCATTGTTTGCAAACACCGTGTCAAAAGAGTCTTAATAGATGGAGGAGCCGGACTTAATATATGTACTTTAAAGCTTATCCGTGCACTAGGTTTCTCAGAAGAATCTATTGATCCTTGTAAAAAGATTACCATAAAAGCATATGATGATGAGGAACGGTCCTCTAAAGGAACAGTGATATTACCTATTCAGGTAGGCCCAGTGCAAAAGGATACTATATGTCAAGTTTTAGATATTGATCTCACTTATAATATCTTACTAGGCCGACCCTGGATACATGAAATGCAAGCAGTACCTTCTACATACCACCAGTGTGTCAAATTTCCTTATGATGGACAGGAAATCTCCATATCAGCTGATCACAATCCATTTCAACATTGCAATACAATGGGGGCAGCCCAAGACAGTTTGGTTCCTTATAACAGAGAAAAGCAACAGTCTTCGACACCTGATCCACCAATAGCAAAATCCAACTCCTTATGGGGAGATTTCAAACAGAAAATGCAAATCAAAGACCAAGGCATGGGCGAATACTCTATGGAGCCTTTGTGTTTAACCAAATTGCCAACATCACCTAGATCACATGGTTTACCTACTCTATCAACACATCAGGCAACTCAGCCCATAACTAAATTTGATGGTACTTTCATCCAATTGGGGACTCTAGCACATGAATCAAAAGATAAAGATGTTCTTAACTGGCTATACAAAGATGAAGAAGAAGCTAATAGAGCGGCCGCTCTAGACATTGTTCTACCAACACACTTGTATGGAAAAGGCTACCTGATCATGAAACAAATGGGATATGGTGGTAAAGGACCTATTGGGAAACGCCAAGAAGGAGTCACTGAACCTATAGATCTTCCTTCACAACCGAGTAGAAATAAAACAGGATTAGGTTCTAAATTCACTTTCCTATTAAAAAGGCCGCCACATACAAATACAAAACCTCAATGGAAAGAAAAGAAGAAATACAAGGAAGAATCATGGCAGGAAGCTCTCTTTGAATCAGCAGAAACAATCCGTAAGGCAAGAGAACGTCAAGATCAGAAGATACATCAGGGAAAGCTTCTGAATCATAAGAAGGCCATATCTGCAGCAGTGGCTCATATTCACACACCAGTGGCTCAAGAACCAATCCTATCATCACAAGCACCCATCATTCCTCCCCGAGGAAGCACAATATATGAACAAATCCAGAATGTAGAAGATGGATCAGATACAGAATCAACACAGAATGTCAAAATAGTATCTATCATCAAGGACTTATTTTCGCCATACAACATACCTGTCTACAACACAGATAGAATTTGGGATGATGCCTATGAGACCGATTCAAATGAATATGAATGGGGTACCTGCTCCGACGCTACTACAAATATCCCCGATGATACTGATTTCATATCCATTTCTCAAGAAGAACATAACGCAGAAGATAGACCTCTTGAATTTGGACCACAACATATCTATGACATTCAGGAAAGCGAACAGCAATATTACGAACAAGTCTATGTAGAAGATGATACCATCAAAGACCTCGATGAAACCCTAAATTTCTTTAAAAACAAGACCCATCACGATGATAACTCTATTCTAACACTTACAGTAGCTGAACTTGACCTGCCCCATGATTCCTTACCACTTGTCTTCCCTGATCTCATCGACTGGACTGAACCTGAGACTCATGATATCCCAATTTTTCCAGATGATGAATCTATTATCCACTACCTATGTACCATAAATCCCGAAACAGGCTCTAACAGTGAACCACATAACGACGTCTGTTCTTCAGGGAGTGCCAAGTCTCTCAGTCGCAAAAATGAATCAAATAATGAATCTAATGCTGAAAACCAGTCAATGGCAGCAATGGATCCCAAAAAAGTAAAAATAAAGGACGCATCTGAGGGTGAAAACCTTTTTAAGGCACCTAATGATGGGAGACTTGACACTCTTCCTGAACATTTTCATGAACGATCACCTATATTGATTGAGCCTACTCAATCAATCAACATTGGTACCACTGAAGCAGCCAGAAACATTCACCTTGCAAAATCTCTGACAGAAGAGGAAAGATTGGCATTCATCATCTTCTTTAAAGGACAGCAAATTAACTTTGCCTGGTCATATGCTGATATGCTTGGAGTGGATCCACACCTAATCATGCATCACTTATCCATCTCTGCGGGGGTTAAACCAGTCAAGCAGAAACTACGGAAGATGAATCCACAAATAGCACTCATGGTCAAAACGGAATTAAAGAAATTATTAGATGTCGGATTCATCCGACCTATTGACTATGCAGAATGGATTTCTAACATTGTTCCAGTCTCAAAACCAGATGGTAGTATCAGAATATGCACCGACTTCAGAGATGTCAATAAAGCTTGCCCAAAGGATGACTTTCCTCTACCAAGTATTGATATAATTGTAGATCTCACAGCAGGCCATGCAATGCTCTCATTAATGGACGGTTTCTCAGGCTATAATCAAATCAAAATAGCTCCTGAAGATCAAGACAAAACAGCATTCACCTGTCCTTGGGGAACATACTGTTGGAATGTAATGCCTTTTGGCTTAAAGAATGCCGGAGCCACTTACCAAAGAGCAATGACAACCATATTCCATGATATGATGCACACATTTATGGAAGACTATGTGGATGATTTACTAGCCAAATCTTTCACCAGAGATGAACATCTTGGCATCCTAACAAAGATCTTTGATCGATTGCAGAAATTCAAAGTCCGACTCAACCCTAAGAAGTGTGTCTTCGGGGTGACATCAGGCAAGTTACTAGGTTACATCGTCTTAGCTAAAGGTATTGAAGTGGATCCAGCAAAGGTACAAGCCATCATGGATATGCCACCACCAAAGAATATCAGTCAACTTCAATCTCTCCAAGGGCGACTTCAATCAATCAGGCAATTCATCGCTCAACTAGCAGATAAAAGTCTGCCATTTAACCACTTGTTACACAAAAATGTGCCATTCAAATGGGAGACTAAATGTGCAGAATCCTTTTACCAAATTAAACAGTACCTGATGAATCCACCAGTTCTAGTACCACCAATTGCAGGAAAGCCTCTTATATTGTATATATCAACGACAGATGTTTCACTGGGGGCATTATTGGCACAAGAAGATCAACAAGGAAAGGAACGCGCCATATATTACATCAGTAGAACATTGAATGGATATGAGCTCAATTATACATTCATTGAAAAGGCTTGCCTAATAGTTGTTTTTGCATCTCAAAAATTCCGACATTATATGCTAGCACACACTATCAAGCTAGTAGCCAAAATTGATCCTCTCAAGTATTTACTCAGCAAGGCAGCTCTCACAGGCCGATTGGCTAAATGGGTTATGATTCTCAGTGAATTTGACATCCACTACACAGAAAGACGAGCCATCAAAGGACAAGCAATTGCAGATCAGTTGGCTGAAGCACCGCTACCAGGAAAACAAACCATGGACATTAAATTTCTAGACAGGGACGTTTTTGCTCTTTCCTCCAAACAATGGACCCTATACTTTGATGGATCCTATACACAACATGGTTCAGGGGCCGGCATTCTATTCATCACCCCTGAAGGACACACTATGCCAAGATCATACAGGCTTATGTTTCCATGTACAAATAATATGGCTGAATATGAAGCATTGGTCATAGGCATCAAAATGGCTGTCGAATGGAAGATCACAGAATTAAAAGTCTATGGAGACTCACAATTGGTCATCAATCAAATCAACAACAACTATCAGACAAAGGATGATAAGCTACTACCCTACAAATGGATGGTGGATGATTTCAAACAGTATTTTGTGCACATCACTTTTGAACAAATACCAAGGTTAAATAACAAAGCAGCCGATGCAATGGCTACGATCGCTTCATTACTACAAATTCCAGAACAACAAAGTCGTTATGAGTTCCTGGTAGAGCAACTGTTCTCTCCCGCCTATGACCATTCTGAATCTCATGTTATATATGCCTTAACCGGTTCAGATTCTCCGTTATATGGACCAATATACGACTACCTCAAGCATAATATATTACCCATTGACCAATCCCGCAACCAAAAACGTAACTTTATCCGACAAGCTGCCCGTTACACCCTTACCGCTGATACCTTATATCGTCGAGGTCTAGATGGTACTCTTCTTCGTTGTCTTGATCGTAATGATTCTGATTCAGCTTTACACGAGCTTCACGAAGGTATTTGTGGTACACATTCGAGTGGCACTATTCTTGCTAAAAAGCTTCTACGAATGGGATACTACTAGCCTACCATGGAAAAAGACTCATATCATTTCGCCAAGAAATGTCCTAAATGCCAAATCCATGGCAATCTGATACATGCACCAGCACAGGAACTACAACCATTTACCACCTCCTGGCCCTTTTGTCAGTGGGGATTGGATCTGGTAGGCAAAATACATCCTTCATCTTCAAATGGACACAAGTTCATTATAACTGCCACAGAATACTTTACCAAATGGATTGAAGCAGTTCCCATGACCACAGTGACTGGGAAACAAATTGCTTCTTTTATCTTAAATTATCTGATCTGCAGATATGGTATTCCAAGTTCAATTGTCACAGATAATGGACGACCTTTCAAAAACCAAGATGTGCAAGAACTATGTGAAAAATTCAAAATCCAGCATCGATTTTCTACACCATACTATCCACAAGGAAATGGTCAGGCAAAAGCATCTAACAAAACGATCCTAAAAATCCTCAAGAAAACAGTGAATGATGCAGGCAAAGATTGGCATGTACAACTCAATCCAGCTCTTTGGGCCTACAGGACTAGCATCCGCACACCTACAGGGGCAACACCATATTCCTTGGTATATGGATCAGAGGCTATTTTACCCTTGGAGGTAGAAATTCCATCTCTTAGAGTCTCTTTGAAAGGTTTGATTCCAGATGAAGAGTATCGGGTCAATCGACTGCAGGAATTGGAACTATTAGATGAAAGACGCCAACATGCTTATACTCATCTCAAAGCATATCAGCAACGCATGTGCCGGAGCTACAATCATAAGGTCATTCCTCGTAACTTCAAGGTTGGTGATCTAGTCTTAAAAGAAAATCCAAGAAACCAGCAAGATAGAGAAAAGAAAGGGAAATTTGAACCTAACTGGTTGGGTCCCTATGTCATCATTTCAGTCTATGGATTAGGTGCCTATTAGCTAACAAATTCTGAAGGAGATGTGCTTGATGATCCAACTAATAGCATTCATCTCAAGAAGTACTATACTTAAAGTAGCCTAGTGCACGGAAAATGACAAAAACAAACAAAAAAATACAAAACTCCAGAATAAGTTAAAATACAAAGTACAATAAAAACAAATGGTGAAAACCTGGTAAACAGGCGCCTTTGTGAAAGGCCGGCTCCTTTCTCTATATCCATGCCATTTTATCCATCAAAACACTCTCGGCCATTGCCCGACACTTAGCATATATCTATCTAGGACATACTTAGCGTAGTCACTATCCTGGGTTATTCATCTACCGCATTTTACCATGGCTTGGAAATCACTGTACATACTCATATCCAGCAGAAACACTCATCTAGGGACATTAGACTGTTCAAAAACTTGCAAACATTCAAGACATGCCAACTATTGCAAAACTCAGACATATGACATCCAACAAACACAACTACACTACATCACAACAACCAAACACGAACAATACACCAGAAACTTAAGGATGGATGATTTTCTGAAGTATTAAATGTTGCATTATCGCATTAAAGTCTTGATTATTTTGCATTTTGAACTTTTTAATAAATTGGAATCTTTTCCTTATCTCATCAAAAGCTTCACAACCAGAGATCATGAGAAACTTCCAACATTTTCTTAGTCTTCTGTTTGGGAGGCGATCACTTGTATTGTGTGAATATTTGCCTCGAGACGTGATCCATATCACTGAAGGCTTGATCCCATTTCACGCATTATAAATGATCTACTCTTGTCTGTTTACGCAATATGCACTCAGGACGTCCTGGTTCAATTATACCCTGACGCTTGTGCTATCTTGCAAAATTAAAAATCATGTAAATTTTACTCAGGTTATTATGGTTCAATTATACCATTATGCTTGTATAAATTTTCAACATTTCCAAAAATCACGAAAAGCTCCATGATGATATTTACAAAGAAAGCAAATAAATGGTTATATCGGATGGCAAATACAGAATGAGAGATGATCCAAACACAATTAGTTGCATATCATTTTACAATTAGTTGCATAACATTTTACAATTAGTTGCATCTCATTTTATAATAAGTTACATCTCATTATTATCCCATCTATCATTATTACATCATTACACATCATCTTACATAAAGTAGCATATTAACATCATACATCTCATTTTCAAGATACATCATCATATAAAAAGGAAGAAGCATATATAAAACATACATCCATAAACACATCACATCGGTCAAAAATGGTGCTCTATATATATATCTCTCAAAAAAAAAAAAAAAAATGATCAACATCTACAAAATGTGTCAAAACTGTGTCCAGTACAAAGAATACACTGCTCAAAATACAATAGAGACCATGTCTCTCAAGTATGACTATCCCCTGATGGAGATGGTCTAGCTCCTGATGCACCTGCTCCTGGATCTCTAGGAGGATCCTGTCTGGCTCCTGAGACGCTCGCACCCGGATCGGCAGGAGGGTCCTGTCCCACTGGCCCTGTCACTCCACGGCTCTCCGATCGTGTCCCAGCAGTTCGAGATCGACTCGATCTCAACTGCGCAAAGCTCTCTACACGCCGCTCTCTGGGAACCGCCTCCTCATAATGCCGCCTGTAATATGCAACCTCCTGCACACTCCGTGTCAGCTCTCTCAGGGTGTCTCTCAAGGGACCACCCGCCGCAGCTCTCTGTACGGTCGCCAAGGCCTCCTCTGCTCGCCCCCGCCGCTCCATCTCAGTATCTCTCTCAGTGATCAACTGAGAGATCTGCCTCTGATAAGTCAAGATCTGTGCCTGCAGCTGCTGCACAGTGATCTGAAGAGTCCGGATCTGGGCGTCCTCTACATGTCCCGACACTCAAACCCGTAGTGGTACCTGTGCTGGTGCCACTCCCCCCACTCGGCCTGTCCTGGGTACGGGAGGTGGAAGTATATCTATCCTCCTCCTCTGCATTGGTCTCCCCACCTCCTCCTCTCCTCCTCCTACTGCCGCTAATACCTTTGTAACTCTCCCCTCTCTACCGGCTCCAATGGCCAATCCTCCCCTCCCTCTCTCAATCTGGCCCAGCCGTACTGCCCTCTGCACACCTCTCCCTCTCCTCCTCCCTCTATCTCCCCCATCTCCCCCATCACCTCCATCATCCCCCTCATCTCCCCCGTCTCCCTCCTCTCCATCCGAATCAAAAGCCGGTCTCATCTCCTCTGGATCTGAGATCCTCGCAACCGCCCGAGCAGCAAATAAACGAGAGAACTCGTCAGTCATACCGGCATCCTGTATCTCTGGGGCATAGTCCCAGATCTGCCTAGCCAAACCAGTAAACTCCTCAATCGCAACGGCACTGTCAATAGTCGGCCCCCAATCGGCCACATCCTGCTGCCGCTGTGCATATAGGCACGTCCCCTGGGGAATCCCCTGCTGTCTCTCGAACTGCCTCAAAACTCGGGTAACCAAAAATCGCTCAATGATGAATGGAGTCCTCCCGATCAGATACCTCGTCATGAACACAAAAGGCATCTCCATACCATCCTCGGCCCATACCTCGCAGCCTGTATACGGTCTCCAGGTGACCGTATCTATGTCATCAAAAACCCTCCTCCAGTGCTCTAGTTTGCCCAGCTTACGCTGGACAACTAGGCCTCTATAACCATATGCATAAGCTGCCCCCACGGGCCTATCCCTGTCTGCCAGTGGCCTCGCTGCTGGAATGTGCTCCCAGCACCATACCTGTAAGAGTGTCACCCCTGCTGATAAACTGCTATAACCGAGGTATACTACCTCGTGCAGGCTCCTGTAAAGGTGGGCCAACATCGCTGACCCCCATGCAAATCTCCGCCCCTGTGTGACCATCTGCTCTAGCACTAGCCCCCATCCCACTGAAAATCCCCTTGACCTGCGATCAGGACAAAGGAATCCTCCAATAAATCCTGCCAATACAGATGGCAGTGGCGCATAATCAAGATCCAGGAACTCCTGCCACGGGATCTCATACCCGCAGACACTCTCATCATGAAAAATCCGGCGCAGTGCCTCTGTGTCGCCCTCCTCTGTCTGCTCATAGGGCAATATAGCTCCTACCACAGGAATACACAGGATACGATAGCAGTCCTTTGGTGTCACGGTCATCTCCCCAGTAGCAAAATGGAAGGTGTTCGTGTCACTATGCCACCTCTCTGCCAGTGCTGTCAAGAGTCCCCGGTTCACAGTGAACCGAGGCATATCTAAAAGTGAGGTCAATCCACACCTCTCAATAATGTCCAGGTCTGCCTGTGATAGATGTGGTATCAGTGTCCATGGTCTCGAGAATCTCTCCCTCGACTGCATGATCCCCAATCGCTCCTGTCAACAAACAAAACATATCCAATATCAGATTCCACATCAACAAAAAGATATCAAAATACAACTTACATCAACAACATGCAACAATTTGCTCATCTACATCAAGTTCAAACTCTTATCATTTCATGTCAACTTGTAAAACAACTCAAGTTCTCAAAAACCATATCAAAACTTGTAAAACAACTCAAGTACCACAATCACAAACTTGTAAAACAACTCAAGTTTCCCACCCATATCAAAACTTGTAAAACAACTCAAGTTTCCAACCCATATCGGCTTGTAAAACAACTCAGGCTTTCATACACATTTGAACTTAAAACAGATAACACAAATAAATCATATTCTGATCACCACAAATAGCTTGATATCTATACATAACTTGGAAACATTCACATCAAAACAAGTTATACAAATGCTCATATTGGATACATGCATCAAAAACACGATAGACACGCAAAAACACCACATTTTAAATCGACCACAACACAAATTTTTCCTGGATGCGCTAAAACAGACATGAAATGCGCTAAAAAAGACCCATGTGCTAGGCTGCTTGTCCTACGCGCTAATCTATTTGCCTTATGCGCTAGATTCCATCTATGCGCTCCCCTTTTCTGTCCATGCGCTATCTTATTTCTCCTATGCACTAGACTCTGTCTACGCGCTACTGTTTTCCTTCCATGCGCTACCTAAACTAATCTATGCGCTAGACTCTATCTACGCGCTAATCTATCCTCCCTACGCGCTCCCCTTTTCATCCTGTGCACTAGAAACAACATAAGCGCTAATCTAGTCTTCCTAAGCGCTACCTTTTAAGCTCTATGCACTAGGTTATGATCACGCGCTAAACCTCCGACTTCATGCGAACTTCTATGCATCCTATGCGCTAGGTCAAAACGATGCGCTACCCTATTTCCCCCACGCGCTAACATTGCCTTCACATGCGCTATTTTCCTTATACGCGCTAACCTAAAACTCCTATGCGCTACCAAATATTTTCGGACGCGACCCCTAATTTGACCCCGATGCGCTACTGTTTACTTCAGACGCGCTAAACCGAAAAGCCTGAACTTAAAAATTCAAAAAACACCTCAAATCGACAAAATCAAAAATCAAAAAAGGGTCAAAAGGGTTGACTTACTGGTGGTCCACGTGCTGCAGGTCTCCGATATCTCCGAATGCGCTCGAAATGGTGTCTGTGGTAAGGAATAGGCATTTTCTCTCCAGAGCAAATTCTCTTTTCTTCAAAGTCAACAAGCACAAATGAATCTAAAATAACCCCTTTTCCCCTTTTATAGGAGCAAAATGAAATTAGGGTTACCTAACTGGGCCTGTAATATGGTCGCGGTCTGCCCTATACTAAAACATTTTTAATTTATCGGGAGATGAATCAATTTACGCACTTCCTACACGCCTGAAATCCTACACATCATACGAACTTCATCAATTTAACTCGAAATTTTTTTATTTTTTTTTTCAAAAATAAATTGATTCATCTCCCGAGGGGGCATCACATCAAACATCAAATCTGGGGCATCGCATCGAATCTGGGGCACGACTTGCAAATCAAAGAACGACACACAAAAATTGCATTTGATCATAAATCATGATAAAGCATCATTTTCTTTGAAATAACATGTGCACACACGTCACTTCAAAGAGGGGCAAAATGTAGACGTATAAAAATGACCATATTCCTAAATGAATATTTTATGTTCATTTCTCTATTTAATTAAATCCAATTTAATTAAATTATTCACATTCTTCTATTTAATTAAGTAAATCACTTAATTAAATTCACTATACCCATTTAATGAATAAATCATTTTATTCAATTAAATCCCCCTAGCCACTTTTAATTAAATTCAAATTTAATTAAATAGTTATCCTAAATTGAATAAATCAAATTTATTTAATTCCAACCAAATTGAATGAAAATCAAATAATTCAATTAAATCCTATTATCCTCCCCATCCACTTGCAAAATCCCAAACCCCTTCTTAACCCCTTCTAGAATATTCTAACCAATTCTAATTAACCTAAACCCCCTCTAAACTTTGTCACATCCCTAAGCAAAGGGAGGTCACTTCTCAAATAGCCCAAAGTCTTGGATAACCATTGAAGGTTTTCAACCTTCAACCACCAAAAACCCTAAAGTCTTTGAAAACCATTGAAGGCTTCCAACCTTCAACCACTTAATCCCCAAAGTCTCCAATAACCATTAATGGTTATTTCAAACCCTCCCACATGGTTAAAACATTTGTTTTGACTCAACCTCTATCCAACCCAAGGGTCTCATCAGGTCATTAATGCTTTGACCATGATTATCTCTTAATCATTTGCACAAAGGTTTATCTTTGGATTAGATCCTAATTCATTGGGTAAACCTAACTTAGACTTGACCCTTAGCCTTTAGATAACCATGAGGTCTCCTCAGGCCTTTAATGCCTCCAACCTCTTCTTTCAACCCAATCCTATGTTGACACTTGTCACCATTTCATTGGTACCAATTGTGCACATGGATTCCCAACTTTCAAACTTGGCCCTTGATTAAGCCATTCAATCTTGACCATCCATTGCCCTATTTGTGCTATAAATAGAGCTCTCATTCCTCCATTCTTAACAATCATCTTTCAAATTTGAAGCATCACACTTATGCTCAAATTCTTTCAAGCTTTCATTTTATATATGCTCCTCATTTAGCCTCTTTTAGATCAGAATTAATCACGAATATGCATGCTAGAGTAATTTATTTATCATTTTAGTTCAATCATAGATTAAATATAGTATGCTAGGATAGTATTCATACTAATCTCGTCATCTTATCATTTAGTTTGTTGCATTTCTAGCATCTCATCTAGCTTATAACACATCTCATACTAAGATCAGTTAAAATCTCTCTCATTCTCATATTTGCCATCCCTAAACTATTTTGCTCAGTAATCTGAGAGCAAAACATTGGTTTGAGGGACATTGTGAGATAGAGAACCATGGGACCCTCCTTGGGAAGCTGAGTAATGCATCGTTACTCCATAGCTTGCATCAAGAAGTCCTGTGTGTGTGTGTGTGGATTGATATTTATCGTAATTTTTCACATATTTAGTTTTATTAATCCATTTTTCCCACATACAATTATATTAATTAAATATTTATTTAATTAATTGAATCATTCCAAGAATATCATTTTGATCAATCAGTTGATTTGTAATGGTTTTATTATTCATGCTTATATCTGTCTAACCATACATGTAATGACTTAATTGAAGTGTTGTGTCTTGCAACTTACAAACTTATTTCACTTTTTCACACACACATTTCTGGCACCCACCGTGGGGCACGAGACTACATCTTTCGGAGTCGAAGACTAACTTTTTTTTTTTTAAATTCAGATTTGTTGTTCGTACAGTTGCTGTGAATTATCGTACGAGTTTTCCCACAATTTCAGATGATAAACTACAAGTATCATACGATCCCGTACAAATTATTGTATGAGTTGGTGACAATTATTGTACGGTACTCTGTATTTTTGGTTAAAAAGAAGATTTCATTCTTCAGGTTCTCTATTCAATTTTGATTATACTGACGCTGACCCTGACTTGTTATCTATCTATCTGAGAAATTTTTACAGCCTAATCAGTTTTTTGCAGAACACCTGTCAAAGAATATGCTTGTTGCACAAAGACAATATGACTACTAATTCATTGTCTTTGTAGGTTGCCTGAGGAGAATCAACCAAACATTGTGTATTCATTAAATTCATTTTTTAGGCACCTAACTTGCTATCTGGTTAAAGAACAAATCTATATTTTGTGTTTTAAGAAAATTCTAAGAGGTAGGAGAGTATGCTCTTGTCTATATAGATAATCAAAAATCCAGACCCTTGAGGCATTTTCTTTAAGTTTGAGATTTGTATATCTTTAGTGGGCCTGCCCTCTTGAGGAGTTAATAACTCTATAGCCATTGTGACCGGTGAGAGGGGAACGACCCAAGTGGGAATGGCTAAATGCCAAGTACTCCAACCCACTATAAAATAAATGTGATTTGATAAAAATCAAGTCAACGGTAGTTCTCAGGAATAGCTCTCCTCTCTACCTTTGGGTATATTAAACCTTGTTTTTCAAGGCTAGGAGACCTCTTAATTGAGTTTATACCTCGACACGCCGAACGGATCCCTTACTAGTTCCAATTAAAATTAGAAGCTACCCAGTTCACCTCCGAAAGGGGGGATAATCTTTGTGCAAGAGAGATAGTAACTCTCCCAAGATACTTGTTGTTTTGTGCCCCCATTAGCATTTGGAGTCAGCTAATACAGCGTTGAGAAACCATTGCGTGAAACTCAGTGGTCGTATTTTGATTAGCTATTGGGTGTGTACCTGAGTCTACAAGCAAAGGTTTTCTTCTCTCACCAATTTTCATAGGGTTTGCATGTTGTGATTGGAGTTATTATTCATATTACGTATTTTCTGTGTTTTCATCCCTCAAAACTAAAACTGGAATACCAAAACTGGAGAAAACAAGAAACAAACTCAGTGATCAAAACTCTGTCCGTCTCAAAACTAGCCTATCCTAGTCGAAACTTTGTCCGTGTCAAAAATAGTATATCCTAGTCAAAACTCAGTTTGCCTCAAAACTGGTCATACTCAGTCATTGAAAACTCAAAATTTTGCCTCTGTCCAGTAAACAGTCATACGAGTCTTCTGATTTATCATCGTGTTGCATATTTGTGTCGTACAAGATTCCATCAATCCTAACAGTTTGTTGTTTGAGCATGCATTTTGTGTCATACGAAACCTGATTATCTATCATCCTATTTAGGGAACTATTGTTTGATCCGGCATCCTGTGTCATATGATAAACCATTGCATTGATCAGTTTGTTGTTTCAGACATACCCATCTATCATACGGTCTTAGGCAACAACTCGTATGAAACACTATTGTCATCATCTTGAAGCTATTAAACTATCATCTAGTCCTATAAAACCTATCGTACAAATCTCTAATTTTGTTAGTCCAGAACAGTCAAACTTGCTTAAAATAGTCTACAATGGGTTATCATCATCCTAAGCATAAACAGATCAAAACAGTGTACCTCTGCCATTTGTGTTGCACGATTTTGTCTATCATCTCTCAGCTAGTTCAATCAACTACTTATCAAACTTAAGTCACTTAGATAAATGTCTTATACAGGATAGATCGTTCTTGAAACCAGACTGAGTCTTAGTCACTTCTCTTGAATCAACTTAGATAAACGTCTTACACAGGATAGATATTTCCTGAAACCAAACTAAATCTTAGTTGCTTCTCTCAATCAATATGTTAACCGAACAACTAGCTCTGAATTTGATCTTCACTTCTGCATCACAAACAACTTTAGGTCACATTAGTCAATAAAAATGTCTATTCAAACCAGAAGCTCTTCTAAAAATTTTGATAAAAGTAAGAATCCCATGACTACCTTGGCTCAACAAATTCAAGTTCTCAAGAGAGAAATATATGACATTCAAGCTCAATGAAAAGATTCAATGACTCCTCTTGAGATGAAAATTCATGATATTAAGAACACTAGACTTCAAGAAATGCTAAAACAATTACATAAGATGGAACAAAAAATAATTACAATCCATTTTAGGACCCTATATTCCTCCATACCTTGTGCAAGATCAACAAAAGCGTACATCTTTGTGTACCTTCCATCCATCTAAAAGGACACAAAGGCCCATTGAGCAAAAGAAAGCAAAATCAAAATCTATATGGGTTCCTAAGGCACTGGTAGAAGCAATGTATTCCAAGAAACTACAAAAGAATGGAAAATCAAAAACCATGTGGATCCATAAGCATCTCCTTGAAGCCCAACTGTTTAAAGAAAAATCTAGATCCATAGCCAAGATTGTTGTTCCTCCATTCAAACCTTCCAAATTATTTCTCCATCACCTCCTTCATCTATTTTGGATCATCATGTCCCAAAATCCCTGGTTGTTCCTCCATCCAAATCTCACAATTTTAGATCCACTTTTCCTCCATCAATCCACCATCCCTCAAGATGTGTGCCAATAGTGATCCCACAAACATTTCCATTCACTCATGCACCAAACTTTCAACATCTGGTCCATTATCCAACACCTCTTTTTCATCCTTCCATTCCCCTTATCCAATATTCTACATAAGACTTTACCCTAGTTTCATCGCAAAATCCAAAAAACTAAGGAAATCAACATTGGAGATGCTAGACATGTACACTTAGTTGATTCCTTCTTGGAAATACATCTTTATGTTGGACCAATGAACTACCAACACAAAAATCCCTGACCCTATGAACAACATGCACCTTCAACGATATCATATTTAAGGGCTAGGTTAGTTTAGCATTTGCTTTCTACATTGCATATCATTTTATTCAAAGCACTGCATCACATATAGTTTCTTTTTCAAATGCATCTCACTCATACAATTTCTGCATTAGCGTATAGCATCATCAATAAAACAAGGCAATTGTCTAAATTTATCATTTGTTTTCATTCAAGACAAACAAGGGTCATCTTCTTTCTTAGATATTCAGACATGAAGTCCTTGAGGTCATAAGGTCATTTATTTTCAACATTACCCTGTGATGACGCTTTACTTATGGTTGGGTAGTGATTTCACTATTTGAGACTTGTTAACCCAAAATCTATCAATTGCTATATCTCAAACACATTAATAAAATCTCTAATTCATTCTAGACACCTAGTTGATCATATGACTAGTGAAAAATCTAAAATTCTACTTCGCCGCTGTAATTCTCACACCCAAGTAGGTTTCATTAGTTACAAGTCAAGGCAAGGAAATGAAAAAAAGAAGAGTAAACTAATATGCCAAATATTCATCTCAAGGCAAAAGAGCAATGATATATAACTGAAATATCATGCATACAAAGTGTGACAAAAAGATTGACTATGGGACCAAGCGAGTAACTCCGTTAGGGCTATGAACGCCTACTGGCAATGGAGCAATATTCAATAAATTACAGTATATAACCTCATCGAAGCTCTAAAGCTTGCTGGTAGCAAGGCTCTATTCGGGATGTTTTTGAAGTTAGGATAATCCACGTAGCTAGTAATAAAGGATGCTAAGGATCTTTAGTGAACACAAGAGCAGGAATTAACTCATTTGCACTCACATGGGCAATAGAAGATCAAAGTTTCAAGAACCAATGGGGAATTTTTTTGTATCTCCATTTGTAAATCCTAGTCAGTAAGTGTGTTAATTTGGATGTTCCAAGGGACCTTAAGGATTGATTGACTGCTTATCTATGAAATGTTTTGTACCTCCAATTCAATTGGTGTATTACAAAGTGCTAAACAAACATGGTTATCCTTGTTCGAATAGGAAATGCATCTTCATCATACATATTGCATTAACATAGGTCATATCGAAAATTTATTGTCTCCACATGTATTTTGCAAGTCATCATGTCATATAGGTCTGCATACTGGGGGCATAGCTGAGGAAAAAAAAAATCTAAAAACCATAAAAAGTCCTGAAAAAAAAAAGGAAAAAGAGAGAAAATGCCTTAGCGAAAACCTGGTAAACATGCACCTTGGTAAAAAAAAAAGGATCTTTGCCAAGCAGGTGAAAACTTGGCAAACAGGTGGCTCTTGTACTCAAGCACTCCATCTATCAATGCAACATTGGCATTCCCACTTTCATGCATCTTCTCTTTCACTTGTGCATATATTTCAGTCACTTTTCTGACATCCTAGTTCGTTGGAACCCTCATGGCTTGAAACCGATTACTGTCCTAGTCTTAGGTTGATTGACAAATCATATTACATGTCCTAAGTAGTATCAACCAAGTCAACTTTACGTCAGTGAAACCTGATCGTCCACTCCGAGTCAATCACCTGTGTCCTAACTACTGAAGAATTTTATCACTAAGTACACAAGCAAGCCAACATAACTGAAAACAATCACTAAACAGTTTGAGCTATGCATGAAATTTTCTTTGTGTGCTATCTTTTATATTGGTTTTAGATTATTATTCCTCTGAGTAACTCGAGGAAGTCTATCTTGACTAAGAGGAGCAAGGATTGGGGGCATAATATTTTCTTTATTTTCTACTTTTAGGAATGATTCGAATGATCTGGAAACATCTAATCAGCTGGGTGTCTCTGATAAGTTCCTTCACATTAAGGTTAAATCGCCACACATACCTCGACTCTTCTTATTTTTATGCTACAGGGAGGTTCACATCATTTCTTTATCTATTTTGAGGGAATTTATTTATCATGCAATCCGGGTCCTTGCGAAATCTGTCCAAGGATATGAACAAAAAAAAGGGTCATAGCAGACAAGATAATTAATAATGCACATGAAAAGAAAGGAACTCTAATCTGCTTGCTATGTTTGTTAATGCTCAGTGATGAAACTTAAGCATTTCAAATCCAGTGACTAGGTTTAGGTTACATTTCATTTTGCATCTCATTTTGCATTTCATTCTGCATTTTGTGTATTTAGAGTGATTTCGATATGGTAACAATGATCTCTTTATCTTCTGAATGAGAGTTTGAAGAATCATCATTTCTTAGCTAAGTGGTCTCTTTTTCATCATTTCTCTGATCGAGTACTTGTGTATTGAGATGTTAGCTACATACATAAGCATCTTATACAGATCATACATTCATTTGCATTCATCTTATTGCATAGAAAAATAAACAATTTGCATTACTCATTTTCATTCATTTTATTTGCATATGCAAAGAAACAAAAAAATAAACATCCATATTCATTTGCATTACATCCATACTGAAAAGATATGCATACATATAGAATAAAGCATGTAGAAGAAAGAATCTCATAAATCGATCAACACAAGTACAATGAAATCAAATCCAAATCTCATATATATAAACATCAATATCTTGGGGTGCAAGTGATATAACTGTCATATACAAACTCCCATCGGAGAAAGAATCGTAACGGCTACAAAAAATGGGTGTGTCTACAAAAAATCTAAGAGCTACACAAAAAAATCTAGATCTCTGCCTCTCCCTCATCGCCAGGTGGTGGAGGAGGTGGAGCCTGCTGACCAGGATCCTGACGAGGTTCTCAAGCTCCCTCAAACCATGCCATGTACTATGAGTAGGGTACAACCTGCTACGCTACAGGAACAACTATGCTATAAGCTGCAACGTAATAGGCCACCTAACTGGTCTGGTGCAGAACCTCCTGCTGAAAAGCATCTCGCTCTGCCCTCATCTCTATGACTTGATGATCGCACTCTGCTTTGACCTCAACTAACTGACAATCTCTCTCTTCTTTGAGGTCTGCTAGCTATTGGTCTCGCTCCACCAGTTGTGTTTTTGTCACTATCAACTGTGACTATAGACCTACCAAACATGCTCTCAACGACTGCGCTGCATCCACCCCTTGCTCCCTTGCAAGCTCTCCACCTCCATTGCCGCCTCCATCTCCACCTTCGGCTCCCCCTGCTCATCTCTCCTCTGTATCACCTGCTTGGGAGCTACTCACTCCTCCTCACCTCCACCCTCTGGTACCCTAGCTCCACTCAGTTTGACACCAATAGCCCTTAGGGATCCACCCTCTCCTCTCTACGGTTGCCTACCACCAGCTGGTACCCTATTGCCACTAGCATAGGATCACCACCTAATCACCTTGGAGCCTTGGCTCTTTGTCCCTACCTCTGTCCCTGTCCCTGTGCCTATGCAGGAGCATCATCCTCAACCTCCTCTATCAGAGGTACCTGCTCCATTGGATCTATGAATCTAGGGAATGGATGCTACTGGAACCAATCCCTGTACTGGGGCAATACCCCTGCATCTGCAATATCCTCTAAATAGTCCCACCTGAACTGTTGCAACCCATTCAACTCCTACATGCCCAAGGTGTATGATAACCTAGGTCCCCATCCCTATCTCTCCTCCTCTGCATAACGCGTGTATGCAGTAAACTCCTACGAGATCCCCTGAGGTCTACCATACTGCTTCATCACTAGAGTAACCACAAACCACTCGACCACTGTCACTAATCTACCAATGAGAGGTCGAGTCATAAATAGGTCTTTGTGCATAGCTCTCCAGTCATCCCATGGCTCAAGACCCCTGTAAAGTCTCCATACAACAACTATGAGGTATCCAACTACCGTCTCCAGTACTTTATCTTGCCCAAATGGGGTTGAGTAATGTACCACAATATCTGTATACGATAGGCTATTGTCCTAGGCCTATACCTATAATATCAAAACCCCTACAACCATACTCTTCCCCTCTTGGTAAACCACCTCATGCATCTCACGATACATGTGCGCCAAAATACAAGAAACCCATCCTAATCTCTGAGGGTGCTCCAAAAGCCTCTCTAGCATCCTGCCCTAGCCGCATAAGAAACCATGTTGTCCCCTATCTGGCATAAGAAAACAACCAATGAATCCTGCTAGGATGCATGCCAGTGGAAACTGCTCATTGTACCTAGCCATCATGTCATCCCAACTGATAGACCATGTTAGAATGTTTGCATCATGAAATACCTGCCTAAGAGCTAGTAGGCCAGGACGTTGTGCTGAATTATAATCCACCATATCCCCAATGAATGGAATCCAGAGAATCCTATATACATTCTTGAGAGTGATAGTCATCTCCCCAACTAGCAAATGAAACATGTTATGCTCATAATGGAATTTCTCTACAAGCACAGTGAGCATCTTGTGATTCACACAGATATCTGGCATCTGTAAAAGGTGAGTCAATCCACACAAATCAATATGTGCTTTATCAATATCAGATAACTCACAAATGAATGTCATATACGATGGATAGACACATCTGAAAAGAACATGAGGTAGTCAAACCCGCAAGAATCAAACAAAATATCATCAAAAAACATTTCAAATTATGCTACAAGACATGTAAAACATCACGAAAATCCAAAACGATCAATTGCAAAATCAAATTTCCAAGTTTACACCCTAAAAAATGCTCACTATTTTTCAAATGACATAACACAGTAGAGGCAGAAACTCGTACGAGTCAAGAATGGGTATAGGATGACAAAAGACTGATATGACACAAAACAAGTCCTCGAACGACAAAATGGTCTCTTTTATATACACTCGTATGATACAAGGGTAGGTATGAAACGACAAAACTAATGGATTGAAACATCAAAACAATTTTAAGCAGTTTGTCGTACAACACAGGATGTCATCTCGCATGACAAAATGACAATGCCTGACTTTTACATGCCTAAAAAATTTTAAAATCAACAAAAAAATTCAAAAATGAAATGATTAAGAGGCTTAAGATCGATCACTTACCGTTGGCTCATAGTTATGAGGTCGATTATGTCATCTTTAGCACTCGAATCGATGCTCCTGTGTGGGAACCACCATTTTTCTTCATAGAAAGCTTTTTGAATTTTCAAACTTGGAGGGTTAAAATGAATTGAAAATGACACTTCTACCCCTTATATAGCCAAAACCTAATTTTTCAACTTGCTCCGATGGACATGAAAATTGTACCCTTAGCTAATTTGCCCATCCTGATTCCATTTTTGGGATCGAAATTAAAATTTGAGATCATTTTGCTAGTCAATTTCATAAAATCTGGACCACTTAGCGCTTTTCATCAAAAGCTCATTATTTCTCCAATTCGCGCTCATTTTCTAATGAACCAACGTTGAATCTTAATTTTATTCTACAAATCAACTTGGCGCTCAATTTCTCATCAATCATCGCTAAATCTTTAAATATTCCTTCGACTCAATTTTTATGCTCAAGTCATTATCATCACCACCAATTGCCTATAATCATCATGTACCCTCACTATCTTTCGATTTCGCTCCCGAGGGGGCATACTCGTGACCTTATGACTCACATCTTCAATGTCGAGAAAATTTTCAAATCTTCATCAAAAGTTGAGCAAAAATATTTTTCAAATCAAATCAATTGCTAGGGGCATATCAGTTTCATCACTTCAAATCAAGCTGATATTTGCCTTCATCTAAATCAATCTCTTAACGTCAATTAGTTTCATCACTTTTCATCAAACTGATTATTCGTTTAAACTCAATCAAAAGTTTAAAGAGTATCTTTGATCACACGCTCAATCTAAGTAGGTATTCAGTTTCATCGCATCAAATCAGGCTAGACAGTTTATCTTCGCTCATCGTGTCTTGATCCATCAAGTTCAAGATTGATTTTATCTTCACTCACTATGTCTAGTTCAATCAAGTTCTAGATTAGTAAGATCCACTTATTGATCAATAAAGTTCAAGTTCGGTATCTTTGCTCTCTATCATTCCTAGTTCAATTAAGTTCGAGATCAGTATCGCTTTAATC
Organism: Cryptomeria japonica; assembly: GCF_030272615.1. NCBI lineage: Eukaryota > Viridiplantae > Streptophyta > Pinopsida > Cupressales > Cupressaceae > Cryptomeria > Cryptomeria japonica. The sequence continues at coordinate 422,928,494 of NC_081410.1, read as the reverse complement.
AACTCTATTCAGCTTCATCGCTTCAAATCAAGCTAAACACCTTGCTCTTCATCTGGTTCATGATCAATCAAGTTCAGAACTGGTATCTCCTAGACATCAACTATTCTTTGAACCAACGCGTTTCTCGCACATTAATTCAAAGATGGACAAATGTAATACCTTAAAAATGGTCATCTAAACCATGGGCCCCTAATCTCAACAACATCACCAAGGTCCTAACCAAAGGCAATTAAATCAAGCTTGAGCACATTATTGATTCTTTAAATGTTACATGACAAATCAATCGTTCTATATTAATTAAATATTTATTTAATTAATTGAATCATTCCAAGAATATCATTTTGATCAATTATCCTATTTAATTTATTAAATATCCTAGCATATTTAATTAATTAATAAATTTGTCATTTAATCATGAAAAAAGGAATTAATTTATCACAAAAGATGAATTAATCACAAAGAAAGAGTTAAATTGAAAATAAAATAAAAGAATTGAATTGAGAGAAATCAAACTTGAGATATTATTTCTTTCTTCTACATTGAGAACTTGAAATCAGAAAAGCAATTAAAAAGAATTTAATCATTCTCTAAAATTAGAACTCAAAGTTTTTGAGAAAAGAAGTTCAGTTGCATTGAAAAGATTCTTTTCTTGAATAAATCAAAGAATTACCTATTTTTATCTCGAGTGCGTGGAATTAATTGAATTATATTTCTAATGCAAACTCAAGCTTCTTTTCTGAATGCATTTCAATTAAACTATAATTGGAATCTATCTCAAGGTTAACTGGATTTGATTTCTCAATTATTTCAATTTATCCTAAATTGTGCTTTTTCTTGATCTCTCTTGTGATTCTCTATAAATTCAGCCTTCAGCTCTCATTCAAAACACCCTAGAGATTTATTATTATACACTTTTTTCTCTAGAGTCATTGAATATATTATGCTTTCTTTTTTAGACTATTGCATCTTAGTTTAGCTTTCTGCATATTTAGTTTACTCCATATTGCTTGAATCCATATTGCTTGAATCTTTCATCCATCTTGCATCCATTTAGCTTAATATCATGCTCATAGTCTTGGTGTAGTCTAGTCACTAGTATTGCTTATACAAATCTGAGAGCAATCTTATACTCGCATCTTTTAGAATGAAATTAGTCGATTTGTTATGGTTTTATTATTCATGCTTATATATGTCTAACCATACATGTAATGACTTAATTAAAGTGTTGTGTCTTGCAGCTTATAGACTTATTTCACTTTTTCACACACACACAACCTATATGAGGTTATCCTCATGTCTTCTCGGGCATTAAATTCTCTTTACCTCTCCTCTCAAGCCATCTCATGTTGACACTTGCCATCATAGGATTGGGTTGAAAACCATCACATGGATCATGAATAAAGAAATCCTAGCCCTCCACAAGCTCACTCAATCTTGGCCATTCAATCAATATTTTTCCCTATAAAAGGAGCCCTCAATCTTAAGAATTGTGTAATGTCCCCTACCTGATTAACATAATTAATCTATCTCAATATACTAATATTGATCAATTGAGAGACTAAACATAAAGTCAGACAGTAATATTCTTCAATTTATTAGTTATTAACAAGTACTTATGTTTTTGTGATGTCTTTTTACTTTCCTTTTGCTGTCTTTTTGTGGTTCTTCATGTTATGTGTGTTGAGATCCCTTTTTGTTCGGATGGGATCAGTTTTTGTTATTGGAGTGATCAGACACAGTTCTTCCTAGCTCTATTGCTCTCCTGATTTGTAAAAGGTTCGGGTTCCTTTCAAAAACCTATTTTTACTTAATCAAAACAAGTACTTATGTATTTTCTTCATTAGACGATTAATCTTGTTATTCCTCTTATTAACTATTTACTAAGAGTTCTTTCTAATTTTTATTGATCTCATATTATTATTTCTTTTGATTAAGCATCTTTATATATATATATATATATATATATATATATATATATATATATATATATATATATATATATATATATATATATAAGTAATTATTATGTATTTGCTTATTACCTTTTGTATAAATCCTTAATACTACCATTGCTTATTAATCATTAATATATATTGCGGCTAGTAAAGGCAGACATATCTGACACATGTCAGATCTGATCTGCCACTATTTGCAGTCCATATTAATATTGTTATTGAATTCTGCCTAAAGACATTATCGGGCTCATATATTAAGCATTCATATGAAGCCCATCCTCATGCATACCACCAAGAGAAAGGATCAGACTATTTTTTATTTTTATTTTCCAAGTATTACCAATACAAAAATACTTTAGTTAATCTGATTTCTTAATTATTACTGGCATAATTAATTGGCAGTATTTTCTGATATGTATTTATTAATGCAGTGTCCCTAATTATGGTATAATTGTTCTTCATAATATTATCATTATGTAATCTGCAGATAGTCATTAGCTGAGATACACCTTACCGATCATTACCACAGATTGTGATGTTTGATCCTCTCCTTGATGTGGTATGGTAATAATCTCTTCCTCTTGTTCACTGATGAGTCCCAGATATTTAGTTCTAATGCTTCCTTTTCTCCCCCGATCTTCCAATATTATTTATACATTGGTGTCAATGTAGAAAGATGCATCATTTTATAATAGACGTACCTTTTCCAAGTGAAGTGATTACTACTAAGGAATCAGTCTTTGATTATATCAATTTATTAATGCTAAACAAGGTTCCCAAAGGCAATTGCTCATAATGAGCAGTCCAAGTTAGTAAAAGAGATTTATTCGATGGCATGAAGGTATTTCATGAAACAAATGCACTATATGTTTTGTTATCAATAATTTTCTCAATTGCCGCTTACTTCCACTAATGAACTTTCAATACATTATGTGTCAAATATTAATCTAGATCTGCTAAGGTCATCAATGAAAAACACTGGTCTTTACGTATTTGGTTATCATTGAAATTTAGACTCTTTTTCCTTATTTGTTTGTCACCTCTATTATCTCTACTATATTAATATTCTGATGAAGTTGACCATCAATATTATAAGTCGACCATATAATATTAATTTAGTGTTGCTTTATTCGGATTACTAATTTGTTAATCTTAATTAATATCATTAATGATTATTTCCTCCTTAACATATCTTTGATGACCGTTGCCTAATTGCATTATAATTGTTTGATAGTTATTATATAAATAATAATCATATATAACAATAGTAATAAATAATAATCATAACAAATAATAATAAACATTAATAATTATATATAATTGTTTGATAATTATTATAATAATAATCATTTGTTGATAATTATTGTAGAAATAATAATAATAATTGCTTCATTTAAGATATATACATATATAATGATCAAGGAGGGGACATGACAAATTGTTACTATACTTGCATAGACACATACACTTAAGGTTTTTCATAGTAATCTTGTTGTAGGCATTTTGCATAGCAATAGGAAGTTTAGTTCATTCAACCATTTTGAATCTCCATTGGCATCCATGGTTTAGTGCTAAAGCTAAGAGCTACATACACTCATTTGAATCTTAGGTAGGAGAGAGACAAGGGAGAAGAAACAAAGGCATCATGGGAGCATCTTAGGGAGACTACTCTTCCTTCTCTTCTTTTATCATTCTTTCTTTGCCTTCTTTTTAATCTTTCTCGATATGTATGTGAAGGACTTTGTTTCATTTGTTTTAGTTTTGGTTGGAAAGTAACTCACTAACATTTGAATCTTGTATTTGGCATGTGTCCCCTTTCATGTGCATCAAATAATATCACCACTCCAAAGTAATGATATAAATAAAACAACACATATATTTATTTAACCATTTCTATATAATACTTAAATAACAAAAATCTCACGTTTAATAATAATACATGTGAATTATAACATATAGCCATATGATCATTTTAATAACATTACTAATACACATAAGAACTTACATTAAATAATATTATCTACTTAATTAAAATATCACGCAAGAAAATATAAAACATACCCAAGAAATGACACCATCCATCACATAATTGGGACAAATGACATAGGGACTCAAATATATCCTTCAAGGCAATTCGTACAGGTAAACACAAAACCATAGATAATTGTCCTAGTATGGGACAATGGTTAGGGATAAATCAACTTGGGTCTATATGCTATCTCCATTACCACCATCGAGAATTGTTAGGTAAGCTTAGACCTGTGAAGCCAAGTGGAGTCGATTCTTGGTACCTACATCAAAACAAAACATAAAACACATGAACATATACATATCCATATACACATATGACAAATAGGATTAGTAGCCATTAACATCCATCATATATAATCATCTGACAAATAGCATTAGTAATCATAAGTATTCCTCATATGCAATCATTTGAAAATATGTTAGTACAAAATAAACACAATACATCATCTAACATATAGCCATCAATATATTATAACATAAAACCCTAACAACATCATAATACCCCATGATCATAAAACATCGTAATCATAATACTACATCTCACATCTACTCATAAAGTAGTCCTAAGTATTAAACCCTACTATTTCATTGTTATACCCTCAACATATAAACACCACTAAGAAATCATAGGTGTAATCATAAACCCTAATATCGCCAATAGATTCTATAAATCATCATCCCATAGTCATGTCCTAGAACATAGATCCATTATACATAAACAACCTTCATTAAATCAGCAAAGTCAATCAACATCTAACAAACAACATGTCGCTAAAATCAATATAAATCCAGAAGAATCATAATCATGACTGTATACACCTAAAAAATGGTCTAAAGATAATTAATTAAATACGCAGTTATTTAATTAATCCCCATTCCAAATTAATCGAATTCACAAGCAAGTTTGATTAATTCCCTTATTCATCTACTAGTAAATAAATCTACATATTTTATTTATATCATTCATTTCATATCCCCTTTTGATTAATTAATCTAAATTAAATAATCCTCCCTCCATTAAAATTCATTCTTCTAATCTCATAATTAGTTAAAACAAAACAAATCATGATTTGTTGAGATTAATTATCTTTTTCAAACATTTGAATTTCTAAATTCAAATTGAGCACATGGCTCCTAACTTTTAACCACCTAACCTAACCATCCCCTAACCTAATCCATTATATCTAATCCTAGGGTCTAGCTAACCCTATCCTCTTGCACATCCTAACCTCTTATAGGTTGGATATTCTCCCCTTGAGACACATGGCACTTTTGCCACATTTCTCCTCCCTTGGACACTTGCCCTCTCATGAGCAAGGTTCCTTGACTCTTGTCGCCACAAAGATGACAATTTTCCCTTCCTCCAACCTTTTCTCCAACTTCCTCAATCTTGACCCTTGATATCTTCAGATCAAATCTGGACCATCGATTCCTACCACCTCAGCTTTGGCCTTGGAATTATTATAAATACCCCTCATTTTAGAGAAATAAGGATCCCTTGCATTCATAGTTTTAGCATCATTACTCTAGGCATTTTCATTTCAATCATCTAGCATAATTAGCATATTGGATTAATTATGCATAATAATCATGTTTTTTATACCATTTACATAATCATGAAGAAGCTACTCAACTCTTGAGTTGCCACTTTGGAGGTCATTGCTCCGCTGAGAGCCAACAGTTCTTCAACCTTCAAGGTCCTCAAGAATAGAGGAAGATAGGACATCTCAAAGAAGTATTTGGTTTGCATTTTTTTAGTTTTCTATTTGCTTCGTAATTTCATTATGTTGTCTTATCTATGTGTATGCTTGTTTCATTTAACCACATATCTAGCATCACAATGACATATACACATTATACCTAAGCACCCTCAAATACATTAAGCAGCCAAAAGTTAAATTCATTGGAAGGGAATTTTAACATCACATGCATTCTCATTTATTCAGATGGTGTAATGTCATCCCTTTCCATCCATCATCCATAAAATATTATCATTCTACCTTCATGATTTAACTATATTAGTAGGAACTTAATCATCGCAATGACTACTAGAACTAACAAACATCTCTATCTACACTGATTATTACTATATTACTTACATCATTTGCATCAAAGTGTAGGATTAGTACCATAATACTTGTCTTATCGTGCGAGGGTTAGAGGGATATTACAATGTTGATTTCTTCTCATGCAAATTATAATAGGCCATGGAAACACTATTCTTTTGAATACAAAACATTTATTGTATGTAGTACCAACATGGCTTAACATTTATGTCTCACGTTGGGATAAATTTTAGGTAAATTTCTCACATCCGTAATTTTGTCAAAAATTTCAAATTATTTCTTTGCCTTCAAACTCACTTGCATGTTTACAAAAACATTTGACATAAAAATGATAATATAGAGATGAATCCCAACATTTTTACCAAGCGTTTTACTATACATACAACTTAAAAACTCTCTTCCATTGTCATGCAAAATTCAAAGAAACCTACACATAGAGAAAATCTATCTTATAACAAATTTCAATGGATCTGCCATGATTTTTATATATAGAGGGGAATACATAAATTTTATGTCTATGTTTCTTTTATTGAATTTGTAGAATTTACAATTAATTTGTGGTATCAAGTTTTAAAATAATAGATTTATAAATATGATAAACAATAAGAAACACTTATTATTATAAGTGAAGTAAAAGAAATGTTCATATTGCCTTTTGCTTTTGGTTGATAGAAAATTGAACAACCTACCAACTGTTTACTTGAATCCTTACCAAATTTACATTCAACCTTTACATTGTAGAAAAAAGAAATGGTTTATTAGTTTTTTTCATAGAAGAATGGTTATTACATTTAAAAAATTAATTGAATTTATTTATTTACTTGTTTTTTTTATTCCCTTCTTATCCATTTTGATAGTACATTATTAAATGTGATCTAAAACATTGATGAAAAAATTGTACAATGAAATCTATAATTATCTCAAAAATAATTATTATATTTAAAAAGTTTAACATTTATATTTGATATTTGATACCAAATGTTGATAAATATGTGATATACATGTCCATGTTAAGGATGAACTCAAGCATCCCATTCAAGTTGTGTGAACATTAATTTGCATTCCCATTTCTAATAATAAAAAATTAGACAAATTGAAAGAACAAAAAAATTCTAGTTAATATATCTAGATAAATGAAAAGGAGGGTAAATAGTAAGATACAATCAATGACAGATAATTACCTTCTAGTAGTTGATTTTTTTTTGGAAGGAGGATGTCGTTGTGCGTGGTGGGAGCTAAGCGCAGGCTAGGGCATCGCAGCCCTAGCTCATGAGTGGATCCTTCTTGTTGGTGCGACGGCGGGAGGATAGCATCTGCGGAGGTGGGTGTTGATGCGGGTGGGGATAGCTACAGGGCTGCGGGGGTGGAAGGTGGTGCGGTGGCTGTGGGTGGTGGGAGGTGTTGCAGGAAGCAGGAGCTGAGGATTCTTGCGGAGTCGCAGTGTGGACACGGGGAAGGGTAGCGGGGGTTTCGATCTACATGGTGGGGAGAGTGGGTGGTCCTGCAAGGGGGTGTGGCGTTGTTGCCCAATTCCTTTCGGGAGGAGGGCTCTTCGAGTGGTGCGATGTCTAGATGTGGTGGAGAGGCCTCGAAGGCACCTCACGATATGGATTTCCAGGCTACGGTGGGTTTGAAATCTCCACCCCAAAATTTAAAGACCTTTGATAATCACCTTTTTTCCTTAGAGTCTGGGGCTGGAAGTGTTGGGGCTCTCGGATCTTGAAGATTAATGGCTGCCTGGAGAGGTGCAGCGAGAGACCAAGGTTGAGTATTCCTCTGGAGATGATAGCGGAGGATGTTGATTACTTTTCAAAACATTCATTATACTGCAAGTTTTTGGGGATGAGGGTTTCTCTGCAGTTTTTGGAGAACTGGGCTGACAAATCTTGGGTACCGGAAGGGGAAATAGAGATTATGTTACTGGAAAACAACTACTTCATGGTTACCTTTAATTGCATAGAGGATTAGAGTAGGGTTTTTGAAGGAGGGTCGTATTTCTACAACCAGGTGGGGTTGTTCATCAAACCTTGGCATGTAGGGTTCAATCCTTCGGAGGAACTCCCAAATAGGGTCCCAGCGTGGGTCCTCTTGCCGCATTTTCTAGAGGAATTTTGTCAGGAGGATGTGCTATGGATGCTCGCTTCAGTGCTTGGGAGGCCAGTTGGAGCCTCATTGCAAACCCTGGGGAGAAGGGTAATGACCTTTGCACGTATATGTGTTGAAATTGATCTTAGTAAACCTCTGCCAGATGCTATAGATATGTGTGTGGGTTCTTATTCCAGGGTTCAGCAGCTAGATTATGAGACTACCATTTCGGTGTCGTCTATGTCATGAGTATGGCCATTTGCAGCGTACGTGTCCTAGATATAAACCAATGATGCACCAACCTCAACAACCGACCCACAACATAGATGGGGCTGACAAAGGAAAAGTCTCCTCGACTGGGGAAGTTATGGGTTCTGATAGCTTTGTCCTGGTTAAGACAAAGAACATGAATCGGGGACAAAAGAGGCCCCTTCAGGAGAGACGGGAGGAGAATACCTTTAATAGGTTTGAAGCCCTAGATGACCTCACCCAGTAGGAGGTGAACCCTAGGCTAACTCCTTTTGGATCAGAGTGCATCAGGGTTGGTCAATGATAGTGTGGATTGGGACTCGACCCAACCTCTACGAATTGCTAGGACCAAGCAAATGGAGATGGATCTGCTAGGTGTGGCTCAGTTGGGAACCATTCCTAGTGCTACAGTGGAGCTGGCTAGGGGGGATGTTTCTCCTTTAGCTCAAAAATTGGAATCTGTTGGGGCCAAAAGTAACAAGATGGGCTTACATTTGGGTCTCCACCAGAAGGACATTAAAAAAGGATTGACGGAGAAGAGTTCAAAGGTTGGCAGAAAAAAGGATTTGGAGAAGATCAAATTGATGGGGGAGAATTTGGTTGAGTCAAGGTTAGTAAAGACTCTGGATTCTCACTTTTCCAATCCCCCTAAATGATTGTTTTATCATGGAATGTGAGGGGCTTGAACAGTGGCCCTAGACAAAAAGTTGTCTAGGAGTTGATAAGGAGTCATTCTCCTAATATCCTATTTTTGCAAGAGACAAAACTATCTGTGGAAAGTATGATGGATCTGGTGCCAAAGCTTTGGGGGAGATGCCAGTGTCAGTGTATTGGGTCCATGGGATCCTCGGGAGGGGTGGCCTGTCTTTAGAATCCTTTAAGGATTCGCCCAATCTGGTGGGCGGCCTCTAGATCTTTGTTATATGGGGTTGTCTCTAGTCTTGAGACTGGGGAATATATCTTGTTTTCTAACATCTATGCCCCCACTGATCTTCAGGGTAAGCAGAACTTATGGTCCCATATTTCTTGTATGCGAAGGTTGGTCCCTTTTCATCCTTGGATTATGGCGGGGGATTTCAATGCCATCCTGGAGTTGAGTGAGAAGAAGGGGGGTGTTATGCAGTTGGAACCTTCGTCTTTCCTTTTTCGGGATAATATAGCATCATTGCATCTGGTTGACATTAAGCCCAGTAATGGCTTGTTCACCTGGAACAATAGGAGGGTAGGGGAGTATTGGATTGTGGAAAGGTTGGATCATTTTTTGGTTTCGAGTTTTTGGATTGGTGGGGAGTGGTCCACAAGCTCTGAGATCATTGACTGGAGAGGGTCTGACCACTGGCCCATCAAGATGGTTTCTTCTTCTACTTGGGTCGCTCGCTCTCCTTCATTCAAATTCCAACTTATGTGGCTTCAGGATCCTACTTTGCAGTCTCTTGTAGCGGAGTGGTGGAGGAAAGGGAGACCTGCCTTTGGCACTGCTATGTACACCTTTGCCAAGCAGCTGCAATTTGTTAAGTTTCAACTTAAATAGTGGAACCGTCAGGGTTTTGGGAATATTTTTCATGCTAAGAAAGATGCTCAGATAGTGTTGAATGGCATCACCAGTGACATCAGAGAGCATGGTTTGTCTGAAGCCTTACTTAGGGAGGAAGACAGGGCCGTCAAGGCTTTAGAGGAATGGGAGCTTAGGGAGGAAATTTACTGGAAATAGAGAGCTCATATTGATTGGCTTCAAGAGGGGGATAAGAACACCGCCTTCTTCTTCAACTCAGTGAAAGAAATAAGACATGTAAATGTCATTCCTATTCTGGTCAATGATTGAGGTGAGCAGCTTTTATCCCTGCAGGAGATCTCTAGGGAGTCTCTTCATTATTTCTGATCCCTCTTCAAGAAGGATTCTCAAGGGGAATCAGTGGAGGAGAATAAAGTTCTCAATTGCATCCCTTCTCTAGTTACTAGGGAAATGAATGAGCAACTTATGAGTCCCATTTCATTGGAAGAACTAGAGAGGATTGTTTTTCACATGAGAAAGGGAAAGGCTCCTAGACCGGATGGGTTCCCGGTTGAATTCTTTCAAGAATTCTAGGATATTATCAAACTGGATTTATGGGAAGTAGTTCAGGAGTCCCAAAGGAATAAGTAGATGCTTTGGGATTTGAATGCAACTTTCATTGCACTTATCCCCAAGTGTGATGGGGCTGACAAGTTAGGACAATTCCGACCTATCTCTCTCTGCAATGTGATTTACAAGATCATCTCTAAGCTAATAGTGGATAGGTTGAAAAAGTGTCCGTGGGAGGTTATCTCAGAGGAGCGGAGTGGGTTTGTGGAAGGGCACCAAATCCTGGACAGGGTGGTCATTTCTATGGAGACCATTCACTCTATGGCAACTTCTAGGGAAAAATCTATGTTTATTAAGCTGGACATGGCTAAGGCTTACGATAGAGTATGTTGGTCCTTCCTCTAGAAGATTCTCAGGGCGTTTGGCTTTGCTGACGAATGGATCCAATGGGTTATGAGTTGTGTTACGTCTACCTCCTTCTCGGTGCTAATCAATGGAGATCATATTGAGTTGTTTGGTTCTTCTAGGGGTCTTCACCAGGGGGATCCCCTATCCCCTTACCTATTCATTCTTCTGGTTGAGGGTCTTGGGAGGTTGATTAAGCATAATGTGGGTCTGGGTTTTATTCAAGGATGGAGTTGGGGTAATGACTTGCAACCACAGTCTCATTTGCAGTTTGTTGATGACACGACCCTGATGGGACTTGCTCGGATCAGAGAGGCCACTAATCTGAGAAAGGTTTTGGATGTTTACCATGCAGTTTCGAGCCAGCTGATCAATGAGGATAAATATTCTATCATCTTCTTCAACACTCTTGGTTCTATTCAAAGGAGGATTTCTCTTATCTTGAGATTCCAAGTTGGTTGTTTTCCCTTGACTTATTTGGGTATTCCTATTTCTCCTGGTAACCCTCCTAGGGAATCTTGGCAGGGTATCTTGGATAAATTTCGCACGAAGGTTGATCACTGGACAAATAGATGGTTATCCTTTGCTGGGAGGGTTCAGCTGATCCAGTCAGTGCTTCAGGCTCTTCCGATTTATCGATGTATGCTTCAAGTGGCTTCTAAGTGGTTCTTGAAGGGATTGGACTCTCTAGCAAGGCAATTCTTATGGGCAGGAAATCTTTCCTCCTCCAAATGGAGTCTCATAAATTGGTATTTGGTGTGTAGCCCGAGGCAGTCGGGGGGGCTTGGTTTAAGGCAGGCTATTTTATTTGGGGAGGCTCTGGCGGCTAAATTGTACTAGAGGTGGTGTGCTGAGCAGGATCGTGGCTGGGCTAGGATTTTGGCCCACAAATATATGCACAAAATCCCGCTGGAGGAAATTCCAAGATATCTGCTTGAGGGAAAAGGCTCAACGATTTGAAGTACTCTTAAGAAGGGGGCTTCTCTTACTAAGGAAGGGCTCTTTTGGATTTGCAAGAGGGGGAAGAGGTCCTATTCTAGAACGACTCTTGGGAGGTCCTGTTCTTTAGATGCCCTTTCTCTATGCTTATTTGGCACTATTGGTGGGGGGTGTGGAAGCACTCTTGTGTTCACGCAGATTCTCTTGTGGAGTTTTGGAGTAGTTTGGGTAGACCTCCTATCCTCTCCACCTTCCTCTAGACTATCTGGTACATTGGGCCCGTTTTCATACTGTGGTAGATCTAGCTCGAAAGGAACAGGAGGATCTTTCATGAGTTCAGATTGGCAGTTTAGCAAGTGTGGAATAGAATCATTGTTATGATTCGGGAGACGGTGGAAGCTAAATGTGAGGTGCATTTTCCTCTAAATAGAGATGAGGCGGATATTGCGAGTAGGTTGGGATTGCAAGAGTTGTTTCCTGCCTCAGCTTGTGTCAGGAGAAGTAGACGTTCTTTGAAGAAGGTTCAACAGGTGGGAAGATGGATGCCTCCCCAGGATGAGTTTATCAAGATTAATATTGATGGCTCCTCTAGGGGTAACCCAGACCCTACTGGGGTTGGTGGTGTTGGTAGGGATAGTATGGGGGAGGTGGTCTTCTTCTTTTCAGTTCATAAAGGGTGACATTCTAATAATTTTATGGAGGGTTTTGCAATCCTCTATGCCTTGGAGCATGCTTGGGAGTTGGGTCGAAGGAAGGTTATCTGTGAATCGGATTTACAAATTGTTGTGAACTTGTTGACAGAGCAGAAGGTGAGTGGGATTCATTGGCAGTTGGCAGAGATTGTTCATCAGATTCTTCATATTAGCTCGTCAATGGAGCAGGTGTCTTTCATCCACATTCCTCGTGAGTGGAATAGAGCAGCAGATTGTTTGGCTAAGTGGGCCTCGGAACTGGGTAGTGATTGGAAAGTTGAAGGTTGGGAGCATCTATCCTCGGATTTCTATCAGGACTTGCAGAAGATTCTTGTTGAGGACATGGATGGGTATGAAATTGGTTGATCTTGGGCTGGTCTTGTGGTTCTCTTCTGGGGCCTTGGGGCCCTGGTTCTCTTTGTAATTCTTGTGTCTGATTTTCAATAAAAAATTTACCCCTTTAAAAAAAAAAAAAAAAAAAGATACAATCAACAATTTTTAATTTTAAGAGAGACAACAAAGGTAAGGTTAACTATTTTTAATTTAGAATGACACAACAAAAGTAGGGAATGACCATTAACAACCCTTGTTCTAGTTGCACCTAATCTAAGTTTTCACAACAATGCTAAGATTCTCTCTGTGATGTATAAATTGTGAATCAAATGCAAGAGGGAACCCATTGCTAAATTTATTTTCACAAATGTAAAACAATGTATATAGAATAAAAACATGAAGTATAAAATTTACCAATCTTTTTGCAAAGTCTCCAAGCATAACTTTGAAGAAGGAAACACATCCATCGAAGTGCTCTTTCTCATGGTGTTTACCATGATTTCTAAACACATTTTGACAACACATTCTACATGTTGTAAAAAAATCGTTTGTTTCTTCATCTTCCATGACAATCCTAAATGAAAAACTTATAAAGATAAGCCCTAAGAAACATTTAAAAATCTCGAAATATCCACAACGCAGCCAAAGTAATAGAGAATGTCAAGTAGAATTACACCAGTATGAAGAGAATGATTAATGTAATCATAATAATCATGGTGAAAGTTGTATCATGAATAGATGCTATATAGGTAAAACAAAAAATCAAGAAATATACATTATTATTTGGTAGAACACAAAATATGATGACAGATTTGAAATAAGGATAAAGAGTATATGGCATTGGCTATGAGATGTGTTCAATTGTAACTTTTCCTAAAATTAGAAAACAACAAAATGTTTATAAGGCCAAGAAATTTACGAGTGCCACAAAAAAATCGTTACTCCCACCGACAAATAAGAAAAAACCATAAACATGAAAATGTCTTTTCACTTTCTAATCTTCAAAATGTGCTTTAAGCCATATAAGTTATTGACTTGCTTAAAATATATAATTGTGATTTAGGTAATTTTCTTTCTTATTCTTTATAAAATTAAAAGGTTTTTCAATTCTCTCATATTTCTGTGTAGGAAAATTCAATTTATATTTTTTCATTAATTAGTGTACTTATTTTCGTATAGATTTTATTTCAAAGAAATTAAAGATTTGGCATCTCCGTTGTCGTCTAGTCCGGTTAGGATATCTGGCTTTCACCCAGACGACCCGGGTTCAAATCCCGGCAACGGAAGGTCTTGAACTTTTAGAAGTTTTGCTAGAGGCAAATTTCTAAATTCCAGGCGCCCTTCTTCCGAAGACTTATTGCACATTTTACGTTTGTGTTTTGTCTGTACAATTAATCTCATAAATTAATTGATCTTTTGTTTCCAGAAATTAATCTTTTTCGCCTGCGGACAATTTTATGATTCTAGTTTCAGAAGTAAATAGCTAAATATTTTAACTTCGACAACAGCTGGAATAGCTCAGTTGGTTAGAGCGTGTGGCTGTTAACCACAAGGTCGGATGTTCAAGCCCTCCTTCTAGCGTATAATTTTGGCATTTTACCTCACTGTGCAATTTTCTGTAAAACTATCAAAATATTATCTTTCAAGATTTTAAAATGTGGCCTCCATAGCATAGTGGTAGTGCGTTCGCTTCGTAAGCGAAAGGTCGCGAGTTCGATCCTCGCTGGGGGCTTACTCTTCTGTATACGCTTCTCTGCGTCATCTGAAAGATTAAATTTAGAGCTTCGGTCGCTAAGTAACTGTTGGAAGATAAACATTTTTGATATTTCCGATCCTCGCAGGGGGCTCAGTTTTTTATACTCATCTCCCTTCATCATCCTTCGAGATGACAATCAAATTCCACTACTTTTGATTCTTTGCAAAATGGTTTGTGGAACAGCAAATTCGCCATCACCTGTTTCATAAACATTTTGAAAGAAAATAATTTAAGAAAGTTGTAGCAGGATCCGTGGCGCAATGGTAGCGCGTCTGACTCCAGATCAGAAGGTTGCGTGTTCGATTCACGTCGGGTTCAATCTTTTTTATCTTTACGATTTGATAAAGTTACTTCCAGACGAAGTTGAAAAGTTAGAAAAAGTAGTAAATACAAACTTCAAATAATGGAGATGACAATCATCTCAAAGATTCAAATTCATCTAAGCTTGATTATTTGCAAGTCCGTGTGTAATAGCGAATTCACCATCCCCTGTTTGATAAAGCATCGAATTCCTAAGAACTTCAAGTGATCATAACAAACATTAAACTCAATTCAACTAACAGCCAATTCATCTTCACCTGTTTGACAGAAAGACAGTAGGTCGACAGATTTCAATTGCAGGCGAAATTGAAAAGTTTATAAAAGTAAAAACATGCAATGGAGATGCGGGGTATCGATCCCTGTACCTCTCGCATGCTAAGCGAGCGCCATTGACTATAACATATTTTTAGTTTTATATTAGTTTATTATATGTTTTGTTGAACTTTTAATTGTTCCCAACTTCCCACCACTTTTGACTGTGATCTACATCCCCGATAACTGTTACTAATTTATATTCCTAAGGATTGTTATTATATATCTATTTTAATAAGCCTTTCTTATTCGTGCCACCAATTAGCTATAAATTTTATTGATCCATCTTTAATACTTAGCACAATTATTATCTTCAGCTATATTGAGAAAATTAATATTTAGAGGTTAATTTATTGTAATTGAAGGAATATATGATTGCATTTGGTTGAATTCTATGGACAATACAAATTTATTTGTATACATTTTTAATGTTTTATTGTGGAGTTTTGACCTTCTTATTCTTATTTAAGATTTGATTTATATGGAAAGTATTCAATTTCATTCTAATTAATCATTAAAAATATTGAAGGTGACAATGGCATATAAGTCTCTCACAAAAGAATATCGTTTAGTCATGCATTCCTTTTTTAAAATATAAACTTAAGTGTGATGATATGATAGTATGTACTTTACTCAATTGTATTATAGTTATATCAAAATAAAGTGATAATATGTGGACTCACTTTCAAGTATCTTTTGAATAGGGTATGGTATCAGCAAGCGGCCCAACTGTACCTTCCTCCCACCTTCACACCCCCCACTGGCGGCAAGGTGGTGTATGGGGTGCTTCTTTTAGTCAATTCAATCTACTCGATAAACTATGAGTCCTTCATTGACTACCTAATATAATTTATAATTAATAGAAATCTATTTATCTAATTATTTTAAAATATAAAGTTGTCCTTGTTGCTAGAAAAATGAGGTCACAAACTATACATTGAGTCATTAAGGTGCTCCAACCCCATAATTGTCCTAGATCTCCCATATGCTCTACTACATTTAGTCAATATCTCACGTCACTCTCCTTAGGTTTAGTGTTGTTAGCCATTAGGGCCTACACTTATGAGGACCTAGGGCCAAATCAATGGGTGCCATTATGATTCAAGAAGTATCTATTAGTTGGTCTACCTCAATTTGTAGTCCATCTATCCTTGCATGTGATTGGTCTCTCTCTGATGTTAGTGTATGACCTACATAATGGTGCTATCTACCCTTTATTATTACTCCTAGTAGGTAGTTCACAACTACAATATGAGATAAAACAAAATATTAGTATGCTACCTACCTAAATTACTTGTAGTTGACATGACTAAACACATTGTTCTCTAGTTGGACTTTTCGAACCACCTCTATTGATACTTACAAGATAAAATATACATACAATTAAACTCTAGTTCCTAAAATAAATTAAAGAATAATTAGTAACTATCACATCATATCATAATCCAAAGAATAAATAAGCATCTACATAATATATCTAGGATATACATGGTTCTCCTACCTACTAATCAAGATCTTTGGTTGTTATCACTTTAGAGGCACACTTTGTACCTATTTGAACCACCATGTAATCCTCTCGTAGTGGAGACACACTATGGTGTAATCTAGTCAACCTTTCAACAACCACAACCTCTACATCAATGCCAACTAGCATATGATTATTAACTAGATCTATGTTCTTGTATATGTGCACCAAATGATAGCCACCCAGGCTTGTAGTTTATTAAATTCATATCTCTAAAACAACATGCCTTTGAATTTCCAAACTCTCTACAAGTAGTAAGCATGGGGTTGTTGTACATCCAGTAGTATAGTTACTAGGAACCCCATTGGCCATCTCACATGGATGTACCCCTTAGCCCATGTCTATAACAAGGTGTACATCATGAGACTATGCATATCATCTTAGACATATCTACTCAAGTTGTGATATAAGTAGGTGATCCAACTCTACCTCTAGTTATACACTATTTAGTGATTTGTTAATTGTCTAATTTAATACATACTAGATTAATCTACAAGTGGGTGCCTCACTCATCTATCACCCCACTCATTTAGTCACGATTTATATGTGTAAACACATTGTGTTATGGCTAGAGTTTTGAAACCACCTCTATTGATATGTGTGTGTGTGTACACACACACTTGAACTCTAGTTTCTAAAAGAAATTAAAGCATATTTAGTAATTATCACAACATATAATAATACAAAGAATAAAATAAACATCTTGTACTATCATAAATTTTATCCCTTTACAATTTTACATTCATTTTGGGCTCACTTCGGTGGTTGAGCCTCATTCCCTTGATTCATGTCTAATTATGCTCATCTCATGGCCATTTCCGGAAGCCCAACACAATCTCATACTAATTTATCCTAATTTTAGCCCAAATAGATAGGACTATGGTTCCTAGTTCCATAGTCCAGTCAATTTGGGCCCAAATTTGAACTCCTAATAGTCAAGAAAATGCTCCTTGATGTCAACCTTCTTCAAAATTTAGACCTAAAAAGGTGTAAGTTGTGTATAAATATAACTCCCTCCCTCATTTGAACATTTATCTCTAAGCAATCGCAATTATTGTCACTCCAATTGAGCATTCAATCATGCATCTTCAAGGTAATTGAGGAGAAATTTGAAGTCAAACATTCAAGCATTCAAGTTCAGCAATCATGGTCAAGTATGCATTCATCCATTGATGAAGGCATGCATTAAAACACCCATCAAGAAACATCAATCTTTGTTTGAGGTTTCAAGGCAAGAATTTTTATATAAAAGTATCATTTGTCAATTCAATCATTTCCTTAAGGATTTCAGCCTTTGCCCTACCACGAATAAGATCTCTTTCATCCTTTATTGTTATTGTGGAAGTGAAAACACTTACTCTAAGTCAAACCCGTATATAACCCAACATTTATTGTAATGCCTCTCTTGTTTACCCTTCTTCCTTGCATATTATCGATGTAAATTTGGCATTGTACCATGGTTTACCATTTGAAGTTTGGTGATGTGGATATTTTGTGATGATGTTACCTTGTTATGTATGTTTTGTTGTAGCATGTTTCTCTTGGATTATTATTCTATGTATTACTTTTAATGTATTATGTTCTCATTATGGCCTAGTGATGTGTTAGACTTCTTCATGGTGATCATGATGGTGTTGTTGCATTGAGATGTGTGTTTACCTTCTTGTGCATGGGTGTGAGAACTTATGTGTTATGGTTGATTATGTTCGAGAGTGATGTGGTGTGACATTTTACTTGAATTGGATTGTGGACTTATCGATGTTGGTGTATTGGTTTAATGTGGAATAATTATTCTTTTCAATATTAAATAATTATTGAGTTAAATTGATGTCATGATTCATAATTACCATGTTGAGATGTTGATATGAATGTTATCTTGAATGAATAGTGAATTTGATCAATCGTGTAAGTGTAATAAGTGATATTTTATGTTATTATATTTAATTAAATATATTAAATGCTTATTGTTGCAATTGATAGTATACATGTTAGATTCAATTCATGTATATAATGATGGATTATTTACTAACCATGTTATTGTGTTGACCTCAATTGGGGAATATTATATTTGTATATATGTGCTTCAATTATGATGAACATGCACAAGCACCTGTAACATGTTTGAGTGATGCAAGTATAGGGTATCTAATCCACCTAACTCCACAAATTTGAGTGTACATATTTCCCCAATGGTGGTTAATAGAATACAACACACTAACCAAAATATTCTTGAACCAAAACCCCTTCATAAGGATGATTTCCTTGTATGTTATATGATGATGATATATTTAAAAAATATAAGATGTCGAAGAAAATTTGGAAGGATAGTATGAGAAAAACAAGTGCAACTATAGCAATCCATTCAATCTAACATTCATCATGGTAAATTTAAAATGATTAGTTTGTTAAATTAAACACACCACCTAATTGGAGTTCACTCCTATCTATGATGTATAGATTCTTCTTAAGCCTACGTCCTCTTTGTAGCTATTCCTTCTTCATGAGCGATGTTCCTCCTCACCACAAGTGCTTCACCTGCTAGGCAATACGATATCATGTGTGTTCATATTGGGGAGTTTAATATCCCTAAAATCCAAAGCAATATTTTGTTGATATATCAAGGTGTAAAGCGGAAAATCGCGATCGAACCCTAGTTGCTCTCCCCTCTTCCAACTCCAAGGAGAGAGAAGGGAGATTCACTAGGGTTGATGGTTTTCACTTAGGGGAGAGACTTTACATTCAAAAGAGGGGTTGAAACCCACAAGATCCAATCCCACACAATGCAAGATTGGATGCTAAATGTGTTTCAAGGGTTAAGAAAGCAAGGCTACCCTCTTTTGTAAAGAATGTTGAT
This sequence comes from Cryptomeria japonica, assembly GCF_030272615.1. Classification (NCBI taxonomy): domain Eukaryota; kingdom Viridiplantae; phylum Streptophyta; class Pinopsida; order Cupressales; family Cupressaceae; genus Cryptomeria; species Cryptomeria japonica. The sequence continues at coordinate 422,908,909 of NC_081410.1, read as the reverse complement.
AGAAGAATTAAGCTAGGAATGCATAGAAAGTGACAAAGATTCGCTTATAAAATGAGATAGGGATATAGGATGAAGCTGCGGACCTGGAATTAGCAGTAAAATGTCGATACGGTGCTGTCCTACAAATTTGAGCAAAAGTTGTTGGGACGATGGCGCCCGGCGTGCACACGGTCCTCCGAAAAATCCGCGAAACGAAGGGGGATCTGTTCGTCTCTGCACAAGGATTCCAGATCTTCAATTTCAGCCGTGTACCTGCAACCTACACACAGAAAAGTGAAGACGATTGGGGGGTTAGGGATTAGGGGTTTGCCTTTAGGTCAAACCCCGGTTTTGGAATTAACCAAGAAATGAGAAATGCTGTAAATGTAATGTAAAACAAGTACTAATACCTTGTTGTAAGGATGTTTGTATCCTTATGTGTGAAGGTATAGATGTTGTTGTTTGTTGTATTGTTGTATGTTGTATGTAGCATGTAGTATGTGATCTCCTCTTCAATGGTTGAATCCTTGTCTTGAATGCAACACTTAGCCTTGAATGGAGACTTAGAATGATCAATTGCTTGAAAGAATGCTTGAATGGTTGAATGCTTGAGTATAGTTTCCACGCTTTTTCCATCATCTCGAATGAAAGAGGAAAATGTAGTTTATATACTTGTCAATTAGGGCTGATAGACTGATTTTCCCGACCTTAGGCCGACCAGGAAAGATAATTTTCCAATTTGCAAACATAAAGACCCGAAGTCCAAAAGAGACCGGGCCCAAAATAGGACCCAGGGACCAGGGCGCTGGGCGCCATGGTCCTGGGGGACCAGGGCACTGGGCGCCATGGTCCTGGGGGACCAGGGCACTGGGCGCCCTGGTCCTGAAGGACCAGGGCGCTGGGCGCTCTGGTCCCACCTCCCGGGACAACAGGGTGCAAAGGAGGTTCAGGCCAGGGTGCAAGAAAATGCAGTTTTCAGTGTCATAATCAGGTTTCGGGTTCTCCATTCAGGTTGCGTGTTGCGTCGCCATCGTGAAGACCGAAATGCAGTCGAAATTGCAAGTGTCGCAATTTTAGGACGCTACACAAGGATGTAGGGGCTTTATAAATTGCTATCCCGAATACAAATATTCAAAGGTATTTTTTATTCATCAAATGTTAGAAGTAGGGGTTGGACATAGGACTTCCACATGTGTCATCATCGGTGGATCACGGGAGTAAAAAATTCAAAAGTGTTGGTTAATAGATTTGTCCTTTCTTTAATTTATATATGTATATTACAATATTGACTCGTGCATAGCCCTTATGAAAGGAAAGAAAATGAACCAACACTTGGGTGAACCAAATTAAGGTTCATCCTCTACATTAAAGGGTAGCTCCTCATGAGATTTACAATGAATTTTTATGCAGTAAATTTAGAAACAAATATACTTTTCACCAGAAAGCACAAAAGGCTTTCACATTCATTCATCAACACAAAGGAATGCTACAAAGTTCTATTTTAAGTGTAGAGCTCACAGACTTCTACTTCCGCATATAGTCATTCAATAAACTCAAAATAAAGTAAAATCAAAGTAGTGTAAATGTTGACCGATTCTCACTCATGCCTCATGGGACAAGGGGGATCAATGCCATTTAAACAACAATGAAACTTCTTGTAAACAACAAAAATCAATGAATTCACAAACACATAAAGAACTAGTAATGAAATGACATATTACACACATCAGCATACATCTCAACAGAGATCGCTAAACCTTCAAACACAAATTTTAAAGATTGCATCAAAATAACATTTCATTCAAGTACCAGAAATATCAGTTCTAATAAATTCAAGGAAAATCAAATCTGTTCCTCCAAATCAAATTTTTTCAGACCCTAACAAAGCTTTCTTTTTTTACATATATAGCCTTCGGGCCAATAGTTTGTTACAAAATAACCCTAAACCTTTTAACTCTAACCTAGAGTCAAAGAAATCATCTGCTTTAAACTTTATGAAACTAAATAAACAAAAGTCGCAGATAGGATGATAGCTCATTCGTTAGCTGATCAGGACTCCATCATTGAAGAAGCGACTGTTGATTTGTCCTGCTTTTCCATGGCACCACGCACAATAGGCCACTACAGATGCATTGCTGAAAAGTTCAAGATAACCTGAAAGTATGGGAGTCTGATATGTTGGATACAATGCTTCCACACTTCCTTGTCCATGTTCACCTATGTAACCTTCACTTTATGTGCCTCCAAGTGATCAAAACAGACTGTCAGCATCGACTCTATCCTTGCCACTTTTGAAAATTCATTGGTGGTCAGAGATTTCATTTCTTTTACAAGATGCACTCTTTCTTTGAAGATCTTGGTCATATCTGCAGCGGCTTCAATTGTTTGCCCATCCTCCTTCATGAGTCATATATCAATACACTTTAAATCCTTCTGCATTGTATCAATCAAATCCTTCAATCCTTTAAGGAATTTAGCATATTCCTCATGGCCTTGCCTACTAATCGAATTTCTCCATTTGACATTCTTTCTTGACACATAAAGCACATTATCATCCAGATTTTCCACTGGTTTCTCTGCTAGGAATTTCATCACACCAAACTTCTGCACATCATTCATTTGGGCCAAGACTACCACCCATTTGGTTCTTTCCTTCTCCCATGCAATAGTTTCTAGCTCTAGTTCTTTGCTCATAGTTATGACGTCTTCATATACTTTAACCAGGTTGACAATGTAGTTTGAACCTTGTTGTGCAATAGAATCAAGCTATTTATCTAATATGTCAGCTATCATGCGGTTCCTCTGGACTTGATCTAATAGATTCTGGTTCACCAGTGATTTGGGATCAAAGGACAATGTCATCTGAGACAGTGGCTGAGGGCTTGGATGATGTATGCGTTGATGTACTCTGCCATTTGAGTGATGACCTATTTCAGCTCCTTTTTATCTTTCTCATCCTTCCAAGACTTGGATGTCATCCTCTTTGTGGAGGATTCCAGGTGTTTAGCCTCTACCGCCTTTGAAGCAACTCCCAAATCAATTTTATCCACAATAAAATCATCTTCAGTGGCCTTCTCTAAATCTCTACTTGAGATGGGTTTAGCTACTTCAACCACCCAATGACCTGTTGTCTCATCCACTTCCACCATTGCCTGCGTTTTGAGCTTCTTTGGTTTAGATACTTTCCCAAGGCACTTGGTCACCATATCCTCCATGGGAATTGTAATAGGGACAACATTGCATTTCTTCCCAATCAACGCTCCTAGCCATCAAGGAGTGTTGGAAGTCTCTTTAGATGGTGGAGGTGTCTGAGCATTTGGGGAGTCAATAATAGTCAGAGTACTCATTGAGTTTGGCCCTTCTCCAGGTTCCTTATCTACATCTATATCCTGCAATGGAGGGTTATTCAATACTTGTTGATCCATTGTCACTTCAGTTTCTTCACTCAGATCCATGTCTACAACAATTTGGTTCACCACTAGTTCTCTTCTCTTCTTTTTGCTCCTCGAGTGAGTAACTCGGATTGCTAAAGAATTCAGTGGAGACCTCTTTGACCTTTTGGGTTGAACCTCTTCAATAATTGGCCTTGCGTCACCTGCAATATCAACAATCTCGTTAGAGGAAGAAGTAGGAATTTGAGTTGTAGCACATGGACCAATTGTTAATTCATGGGGAGGCATGTTTGAATCCTTTCTGAACTTTCAATCCCTTAGCCATTTCTTGGTTCTTCTTATGATGTTGAAGGAATTGGCTTGAATGCTTTCTTCCTCTCTTTTATCCCTATCAATTTCAAGAATTGGCCGCCCTTGAACCTTTTGGTTGAATTCAGGATCTAGGACATTTTCCCCTTCCTCTTCTTGTACACTTGATACATTAATGGGAAATTTCATGGTAATAACCTTTTGTAGGGTGAACCTTGACCATAACCTCCTCCGCACCTCAATTCATCACCATAGTTTTCCTAGTAATCTTCTAACTGAGATTCATGGAAGAAATGGTCATCCACATTCAAATTTTCTACAGCATATCCCCTACTGTCAAATTTTAGCTTGGCAATATAAGGCTGCAAATTCATTTTCTTCAACTCCAATTCTAAGTTCAAGGCATCAGATACAAATTTACAATTATAATATCCAAGTTCAATAGGAAAAACAACTCTAGATTTACCCTTTGTCCCTAATCTTTTGTCAATGTGAGCCAATTGTTGGCTCATTTCAATTAGTACATAACTCTCAAGAGCATATCTGGGTAATTTGAATGGCTCACCTTCAAAACCACCCACCCGGATATAAGTAAATCTGGAAAACTAGATGAAATAACTTCCATAGATGCTAAGCAACTCCATGGCCTCTGCTGACATTCTTTTATTAATATCCCCTTGCAATTCAAAATCAAGCCTTCCTGTGAAAACATCATTCCATCTAATGAAATACTCTACATACTTCAGTTGTTGCAAGTAAGGGTAATAGTCATAAACCTTCATTCCGTCTACCCATGGCTCATTATGCAATCCTTTCCAGTCCCTAGTACAGGACAATATGTAGAATAAGTATGAAGACATGTAATAGCTGGACATATCAACAAAGTTGCTCAAACCCTCATGAAGCCTTTCGGCGATAACCTGAGCCTAGTCAAGGTATTTCTCACTAGCTAATAACACTTGGATATAGAAGTACATCTAATCCTCCCAGTAGAAAGAGTGTGAGTTTCCTTTAAGTCTATTTAGCAGTATGATGATATCTCACACCTCTGTGATGAAATGTTCCCTGGTAAGAGGCTTAGGTGATCGGGACCCCCCTTTTTGAACCTTTAGAAGCCAATTAATTGCAATAATGCTTCTATATGTGCTTTTCTTTTCAAAGAAAAATGCATATGAGGTCCCAACCAATCCTCGTATGGATCCTTATGTGGGATCCCCATCGCAGCCATTACTGTCTCTTAGTTAATCTCCACCAACTACTTGCCACTACTGGTTCTAATGCACCTATTATTAGCATCATATCTATTCATGCACGCTATTACCAAATCTGGACAAGGAGCAGTGGTTGGAAAAACAACGGCTTCCATCAGGCCACTTCTTACTATCCTCTCCATCATTGAACCTGCTCGAGGTTTTTTAGCCCTTTCTAAGAAATCTCCCAAATCAACTTGGGCCAAAGAGGTGTCATCCAACTCTGGAAGTATACTCACCAAGCATGATGTTCGACCAAGTTTTGGAAGTATTGGCCTCATTGAGGCCACTTTTACATTAAACAACAATTCCTAAATAGGACAAAAAATGTATTCCAAAACAAAAGATCTCTCCTACTCTGACTGACCTTCTGAGCTAAAAACATAGTAGAGGGAGATTATCAAAACTCACCTGTAACCACCATGAAATATGTGAAACCCTCGACAAAATGGAGCTGAAATTACCTTCGGCATCTCTGGCTCCTTCAATAATAGGAGCTACAACTTTTACAATTTTGAGAATTCACGTCTTTTTAAAACAAACAGCAAATCAACTAAGAAAGATCTACACACACCTCATAATGATTCATTAGAATGTGTGGGATAACAGTGATATGATAGGACCCTGACACTTTCTTAATTACCTATCAACTCTGCACAAACGGTTAATGCTTTCATGATTTCTTTCTAAATTTAGAATTTTAAACTATAAGATGCCAAGAATATTCCTTTTTGCCATGCCACCTTCAGTGTTATTAAAGTCTTTAGAGCCAACTTGGAATGAACCTTTTGAACCTTGAACCAACTCACAAAGAGTTGAATGGTTCAAGTTCAATTCAAGGAGACATAACAAATAATTCTCAACCTGTGAAAACAACATCGGGAACGAGCAAAGACCTTTTAAAAAAACTGAAAGGGAAGTTTTGAACCTTTAACCTTGAACCGATTTGTAAATAGTTCAAAGTTAAAGTTTAAAACCAACTTAACACATTCACATTTGCTCATTAAATAACATTACATAACCGCGACTCACGCAAGAGAACCAGTTGAACCTTGAACCAAAAAGTTTCAAGGGTTCAAAGTTCAATACAAATTACAACAATGTGCTTGACTTACCATAATACAAAGCCATGAAGAGCATTACTTAAAGTGCGCTTTGAACCTTGAACCTTTGAACTATGAAAAGGTTCAACAACTTAGGTTCAAAGAAAGGAAACATAAGACCGAAAGAGGAAAGAAACACCAAAGGCAACCTCCGATTTGGAATTTTAATGAAAAATTGAGGGGGTGCTAACATTAACTCTGACTGGGGACTGGGACAACAAGGAACCTAGACATGAACCCTAGGATATCTGGTTTCACAAACAAGCCTTATTCAAAAGGACCGAAACAAATACAAAAATGGAATAGAAACAACAAACTAAACAAACCAAAACTTATGTACAAGACTCACGAGGGACTCTCGCTTACAATTGATATAGCTTCAAATCCTACCCATTATAGGTCAGGGGAAGAACATAACCATCTTGATATGCTAATTTGAAAGAGTTAGGGCTTTTTACCTCTTGAATTAAAAATGGTCCTTTCCATAAAGATTCAAACTTTGCATGTGCCCCTTTTGGTTCCCTTTTTCTGTTCCAAAGCAAAACCTGATCACCCAGCATGAATTTTCGTGGCCTGGCTCGCCTGTCAAATATTTTCTTGACCCTCATTTGATTTTTTGTGATCCAATCAACTAGCTTGTCCCTTTCTTCATCAATCCTCAGCAAATGCATAATCCTTTTCTCCAGAGAATCCTGAAAAATACACATCCTCAATGACAGTCTGTAACTTGGAAGCCCCAAGTTCTAAGGGAAGTGCCACCCGAGTGCCCATGCCATATACCAATTCAAAAGGTGACATCCCTATAACTCTTTTTGGAGATGTATGATTTGCCCAAAGAGCTTCATACAATCTTTTGTGCCAGTCTTTTAAGTTTTCACTCACCAATTTCTTCATAATATTTATGAGATTTTTATTGCTCGACTATGCCTGGTCGTTACCTTGAGGGTAATAATCTAAAGAGTGAGTGAGAGATATCCCATGATCATAACAAAATAATTAAATCTCAGCAGAAGAGAAGTTAGTTGCATTATCAGCCACAATTTTATGAGGAACTCCAAATCGAACCAGAATATTTTCTTTAAGAAAACTACAAACAACCTCAGAAGTTGTCTTCTGCACTAGAATAGCTTCAACCTATTTGGTGAAGTAATTAGTGGCTATCATTATGTGTGTATGCCCTGCACTTGAGGTAGGTGACAAGGGACCTATAAAATATAAACCCCACTATTTGAATGGTTCATCCATAACTACTGGTCGAAGAGGTAACGTTGCAAGTTGTGGTCTACCTATGAATAATTTACACTTTTCACACTTGGCTACCCATGTGTATGCATCTTTGGACATACCTGGCCAATAATAACAATTTCTCAAGATTTTGTAAGCGGTTACTATTGATGAAAAATTTCCACCACAGGCTTCATCATGAAAGGTCTTCAACAGTGACTCTTGAAGTGACTTATCAACACAACGATGGAAAGTTCCATCCAATCCCTTTTTGTACAACACATCGTCAAAAATGACATATTTGGTAGCCTTTAGTCTCAGGTTCCATTTTTCTCTTGGAGAAAGATGTGTTGGAAAGCCCCCATAGGTTAAGTAATATGCAACGTCTACAAACCAGGAATCTTGGAGCCCGACAAATAAGACTAAGGGCAGCTTCTCAGCCGTTTCATTCTTACTTTTAGCAATCAACTTATATAGGCCTTGTCCCCTCACTAATTTTGTTGGTTTAATTTCCAAATTAAACTCCTGAATCTTAGATACCCATGAGGCTCTATAGTTCATTCCTATATCCTGTTGTGTCAAAATGCTCTTAACTATAGAATGCGACACATAGACAACTGTGTGAGAATGAAGAATATAGTACCTAAATTGTTTTACAACTTTCATGACTGCATACGCTTGCTTTTCCATCAGGGAATATTTTAGTTCATGTTTCTTTAGGGGAACACTCATGAAGGATATTGGAACTTCTTCATTATCCTCGTTCTTTTGTAGCAAAATCCCTGACATAGTATGCTCTGAGGCATAACAATAGATAATAAAATCCTTCTTAAAATCTAGATTAACCAGAACAGGTGCCTAGGAAATGGCCTCCTTTATTGATTCAAATGCTTTCTTTCACTCTTCATTCCATTTAAATGCTTTCTTTTCACTCATCAAGTTTGCAATGTACCTAGTGGTTTTTGCAAAATCTGGAACGAATCTCCTCAGAAAATTTACCTGTCCAAAGAAAGATCTAACTGCATTTATGTTGATGGTAGACTTAGCTACTGAATTGCCTTTACCCTCTCAGGGTCCACTCTTACTCCTTCTTTAGAGATGATGTGACCAAGCAATTTACCTTTTGTCACCCCAAATACTAACTTCTTTGGATTCAATGACACTCCATGTTCATGACACCTTTGCTTTCTTCTCTTCGAGAAGCCACTTAAATCATCAAGATATACAATAATTATCTTATCTTTCAAATGACCAAAAGATAAGTCCATAGCCCTTTGAAAGGTCGCCTCTGCATTGATCAAACCAAATGAAATCCTGTTATAAGTGAAAGTACCCCAGGGAGTAATGAAGGCAATTTTATGCTGGTCACTTTCTAAAACATTGATCTGATTATAACCAGAAAAGTCGTCAAGCATGGACATCATTTCTGAACTTGAAACCATTTGCAAAATATGATCCACAACAGGTAATGGGTAATTATCTTTGAGACTGGCCTGACTCAGGTTCCTAAACTCCATGCAAATTCTTATTTCCCCATTTTTCTTCCCGATAGGAACAATGTTGGCTATCTACGTAGAATGGTGAATAGGGTATATAATCCTGGCCTTCAACATTTTGTCTACTTCCTGAAATATTGCTTCAACTACTTTGGGATTGAAATTTCTAAGCTTTTGTCTGAAAGGACTCACTCCAAGCTTCAGAATTTTCCTTCCCTGAAGTTCTTCAGGTCATTGCAACACCAGACAAAAGCATCTTTGTATTCCAACAGGAGAGAAATGAACCTTTCTTTCTCTGCAAGTGTGCAACATTTTCCTAGATTTATATACTTGGGATCTTCCTTGGTGCCAATGTTAATTCTTTCATTACCTCCAACATCTTGAATTGCAGGAATCTATTCATCTTTTCTTTTCTTATAAGCATCATGCTGATCAAAGAGACATTCTAAAGTGAACAACCCTTTAGGAATCTTATTCCCTTTTAACTACATAACTCCATCACTCGTCTCTTTGGCCCGCTCTGTTGAAAACTCTTTACATTCCACATCTGACCCTTCAAAGAATGTAGTAGTGAATGTTTCTATACACTACATGAAATTGTTAATTTGTTTATCATTTTCAAAGACCTACCAAAACTTAGAGTTATCTGGAACAGTAGGCTGATATATCAACTTCACTCGATAAGTATCATTGGTAAACTCAGGATGAGGAATCAATAGAGAAGCCAACACTACTAAAGAATCCACTTTGGAGTTTTGTTCTCTGAGAATGACCTCAATAGAAAATGCATCAAAATCTTCAATTTCATCCCAGACTCTTATTTCAGTAATGCTTCAATCTCTCATTTTTTACATTGAACAATCCTCTGACATGTTTTACAATCAACTCCGCATCTCCCTTGACTTGGAGAAGCTTTACTCCCAATTTCTTCACTTCGGCTAATCCCAACAATAAAGCTTCATACTCAACTGTAGTTTTTGTGTTCTTGAATTCTAGTTTAAAAGAAAAAGGGGTGTGAATACTAGAGGGAGGAATAAGAACTATCCCTGCACCAGAACCTAATGCCACACAACTCCCATCAAACTCCATTAGCCATAAATTTTCTTTTGCCTCCGGTTGTGACATATTTTCTGCAACTTCATTATCAGATAAAATCATGTAATTTCCGAATTGACATTCATGATATAAAATTTGAGCCTTTGGATCATCAGAGGGAAAAAGAGTGAACTTAGATTTAGGTTCAGGCTGCAAAATGACTCATTGTTTTCCTATAGGAATAGTGGCTTGAGACCAATCCATCTTTATCTCACCTCCTAAGTCTCTACAAAATGTACGACTTAGTAACATGACATAGCTTGCAAGGATATCAACTATTAGAATAGTTAGCTTGATTCTTTTATTCAGGTGAGCAGCAAGGACTACTTGAGCATCTTTGATATGTTCTAATAGGGGTATTTGCTTGGAGTCCATTGAATAACATCTGCCAAAGGTTTCTGTCAAGGATAACCCCAATGCTTTGGCTACTGCAGATGACATGATATTATCTGATGCACCTAAGTCTATAATATAGTTGTTTAATTTATGACCATTTATGAAAAATGATATATACAAAGGCTCGGGTTTTGACTCAAGGACGGACAAAGTAACATCAGTTTGGAGGACAGTTATTTCAAGGGTCACTTCATGAGCAACATGATGAGCTGCCACATCACTTTGGGAAGACAATGTAGCATTTACTGACTATTGTGCTCCGTTAGCTTGTAATACATTATTTCCTTTTACAAACTTAACAAGTCTATCCAATTATTTGGGATTTAATTTAAGATACTCAATCGATGTAATTTGGATCCGAGAGGATTTACAAAACTCTACAATATCAAATGAACCTTCTATTTCTATAGATTTTAACAATTGAGGTTCTTGAGGCTTATGATCATTGTTATGAAATCTGGAAACAATTTCCTTACCTTTAGAATTCACAACAGAGGATGAAGAGATTCCCTGAGGTTTTACATTCTGTTGATTCCTTGTCAGCATAGCACATGAAGGATCCTCTAAAGTAACCAAAATGTCACCTCCTCTTTCTGAATCTGACTCATATTCTAGGAAGTGGATTTCAGAGTCGCCAAGTTGCCTAAAATATTTTTCTTCAATCGATTCATTTGAAATCTCTTTAGAACTAATCGACTGCACATAACACACCATTTCAAGACAAGAATTGCCATCATGCTCATCTGTAAGATGAAAAACACACATACTCCCTTTTGGTGGTGGGGCTTCAATCACCAATCTTTGTTGGGTCGAGGGTAACTGTAAAGATTTGTTTCCAATCCCCAGAGACTGATTTCTATTCCTCCTAGGTATGTCTTGATAAGGTGATGAATAAGATGTACTAGCTTTAGGTAGCTGTCTTTTAAGATTTATTACATCATTCATTAGTCTTTGGATTACAGGATCTGAAGAAGTAGAGGGTTGAGCATTGGGTATCTATACTTCTATCTTCCACTTTCCTACAGTGATCAAGTGATCCTCCAACTCAATGGAAAGTGTTTTGACATCACTCAGGGTTGCAACTCTTTGTCTGTGGATCATGAAACCTATCTCTGAAGGCATGGAATTTATGAAAAAACATTTCAGATTGTTGTCTGAGGGTTTCGATTGATAGGAATTTTATGTATAATCTTATCAAATTTTTCTATGAAATCTCTCATAGATTCCAGAATCTATTTTTTTAACTGGGACAATTGAGACAAAAGAGAGTGTTCATCCTCTGCTACTTTGAACCGTGCTTCAAACCTTGTTTTCAAGTCCTGCCAATTTCTTATTACACTATTTGGCAGGTGATAGAACCAATCTGCAACAACACCAGTTAGTGTTTGTACAAATAGCCTCACTGCAACATCTTCATGTTGGACAACTATTATACCACATGCAACATTGAACACATTCAAGTGTTCATCAACCATGGTATTCCCATCACCACTAAATTTTGGCAAATGATCAATCGCTCCTTTGGGTAGAGAATTCAGATTTAAACCCAAGTTCAGTGGACCTACTGCAGCCCCCCAAGGATTGTTTGCTGCCATTGGAAGAATGATATTGAGAGGGGTTGGGTTGATTATACTGGGAAAAGCAATACCATGCAAGGTTAGAGCCTGACAAACTCAGGATATAGGGAATGAAGAAGACAGAGAAGGAGGTCTACTTCTTGCTCGTCTTTGAGGTGAAAAGGAGGGCTGAAAATTTAGGTTCTATAATTATTAAAAAACATAGTCAACTATCCCTTCCCGCCTTTGAGACCTAGTATATCTTCTTGACTCCAGTCTGTCTATAGTGCAAAACTTTGATGGCACCCAAAAGGTTCTTTAAAATTGACAATCCAATTCTTCATATCTTGTAACCAGGTGACCAGTCTTGTGATTCGACTCCACAGCAGAGTCGCCAAAAATCTATTGGTTAACAGATTTGTCCTTTCTTTAATTTATATGTATATTATAACATTGACTCGTGCACACCCCTTATGAAAGGAAAGCAAATGAACCAATAGTTGGGTGAACCAAATTAAGGTTCATCCTCCATATTAGAGGGCAACTCCTTGTGAGATTTACAATGAACTTTTATACAGTAAATTTAGAAACAAATACACTTTTCACCAGAAGGCGCAAAAGGCTTTCACATTCAATCATCAACACGAAAGAATGCTACAAAGATCTATTTTTAAGTGTAGAGCTTACAAACTTCTACTTCCACATATATTCAATCAATAAACTCAAAATAAAGTAAACTCAAATTAGTGCAAATGTTGATCGATAATCACTCATGCCTCATGGGACAAGGGGGATCAATGCCATTTAAACAACAATGAAACTTCTTGTAAACAACAAAAATTAATGAATTCACAAACACAGAAAGAACTAGTAATGAAATGACATATTACACACATTAGCATACATCTCGACAGAGATCGCTAATCCTTCAAACACAGATTTTAAAGATTGCATCAAAATAACATTTCATTCAAGTACCAAAAATATCAGTTCTGATAAATTCGAGGAAAATCAAATTTGTTCCTCCAAATCAAAGTTTTTCGGACCTTAACAAAGCTTGCTTTTTTTACATATATAGCCTCTAGGCCAATAGTTTGTTACAAAATAACCCTAAACCTTTTAACTCTAACCTAGAGTCAAAGAAACCACTTGCTTTGAACTTTATGAAACTAAATAAACAAAAGCCGCATATAGGATGACAGCTCATCCGTTAGCCATTCAAGACTCCATCGTGGAATAAGTGACCACTGATTTGTCCTGCTTTTCCACGGCACCACACACATTATGCCACTCTAGATACGTTGCTGAAAAGTTCAAGATAACCTCAAAGTATAGGAGTCTGATGTGTTGGATACGTTGCTTCCACACTTCCTTGTCCATGTTCACCTGCGTAACCTTCGCTTTATGTACCTCCAAATGATCAAAGTAGACTCTCACCATCAAATCTATCCTCACCAATTTTGAAAAGTCATCAGTGGTCAGAGATTTCATTTCTTTTACAAGCTGCACTCTTTCTTTGAAGATCTTGGCCATATCTGCAGCGGCTTCAATTGTCTGCCCATCCTCCTTCATGAGTCGTATATCAATGCACTTTAAATCCTTTTGCATTGTATCAATCAAATCTTTCAACCCTTTAAGTAATTTAGTAGATTCCTCATGGCCTTGCCTAATAATCAAATTTTTCCATTCGACATTCTTTCTTGACACATAAAGCACATTATCATCCAGATTTTCCACTGGTTTCTCAGTTAGGAATTCCATCCCACCAAACTTCTGCACATCATTCATTTGGGCCAAGACTGCCACCCATTTGGTTCTTTCCTTCTCCCATGCAATAGTTTCTAGCTCTAGTTCTTTGCTCACAGTTCAGGCATCTTCATATACTTTAACCAGGCTAATAATGTAGTTTGAACCTTGTTGTGCAATAGAATCAATCCATTTATCGAATATTTCAGCTATCATGTGGCTCCTCTAGACTTGATCTAACAGATTCTACTTCATCGGTGATTTGGAATCAAAGGACAATGTCATCTTAGATAGTGGCTAAGGGCTTGGATGATGTATGGTGTTGATGTACTCTGTCATTCAAGTGACGACCTATTTCAACTCCTTTTTATCTTTCTCATCCTTCCAAGATCTGGATATCATCCTCTTTGTGGAGGATTCTAGGTGTTTAGCATCTACCTCCCTTGAAGAAACTCCCAAATCAATTTTCTCCACTGTAAAATCATCTTAAGTGGCCTTCTCTGAATCTCTTCCTGAGATGGGTTTAGCTACTTCAACCACCCAATGACCTATTGTCTCGTCCACTTCCACCATTGCCTATGTTTTGAGCTTCTTTGGTTTAGATACTTTCCCAAGGCACTTGCTCACCATATCCTCCATGGCAATTGTAATAGGGATAACATTACGTTTCTTCCCAATTGAAGCTCCTAGCCATCGAGGAGTGCTAGAAGTTTCTTTAGACGGTGGAGATGTCTGAGCATCCGGGGAGTCAATAATAGTCAGAGTACTTATTGGGTTTGGCCCTTCTTCAGGTTCCTTACCTGCATTTATATCCTACAATGGAGGGTTATTCAATACTTGCTGATCCATTGTCACTTCAGTTTCTTCACCCAGATCCAAGTCTACAACAATTTGGTTCACCACTGGTTCTCTGCTCTTCTTTTTGTTCCTCGAGTGAGTAACTCAGACTACTAAAGAATTCAGTGGAGACCTGTTTGAACTTTTGGGTTGAACCTCTTCAATAATTGGCCTTGTGTCAACTATAATATCCAAGTTCAATAGGAAAAACAACTCCAAATTTACCCTTTGTCCCTTATCTTTTGTCAATGTGAGCCAATTGTCAGCTCACTTCAATTAGTACATCACTATCAAAAGCATATCTGGGTAATTTGAATGGCTCACCTTCAAAATCGCCCACTCAGATGTAAGTAAATTTGGAAAACTAGATGAAATAACTTCCATAGATGCTAACCAGCTCCATGGCCTCTATTGACATTCTTTTATTAATATCGCCTTGCAATTCAAAAGCAAGACTTCCTTCAAAAACATCATTCCATGTAATGAAATACTTTGCAGACTTTTGTTGTTGCAGGTAAGGGTAGTAGTCATAAACCTACATTCCATCTACCCATGGCTCATTAGGCAATCCTTTCCAGTCCCTGGTATAGGCCAATATGTAGAATAAGTATGAAGACATGTAAAAGCTGGACATACCAACAAAGTTGCTCAAACCCTCATGAAGCCTTTCAGTGATAACCTAAGCCCAATCAAGGTATTTCTCGCCAGCTAATAACACCTGGATATAAAAGTACATCCAATCCTCCTAGTAGAAAGAGTGCGAGTTTCCTTTAAGTCTATTTAGTAGTATGACGATATCTCGCACCTCTGTGATAAAATGTTCCCTAGTAAGAGGCTTAGGTAACCGGGACCCCCCTTTTTGAACCTTCAGAAGCCAATTCCTTGCAATAACGCTTCTATATGTGCTTTTCTTTTCAGAGAAAAATGCATATGAGGTCCCAATTGACTAGTCCTAATATGGTTTCTTATGTGGGATCCCCATCGGAGCCATTATTGTCTCTATGTTAATCTCCACCAACAACTTGCCACTACTAGTTCTAATGCACTTGTTATCAGCTTTATATATGTTCATGCACGCTATTACCAAATCTGGACAAGGAGCAACGGTTGGAAGAGCAGCGACTTCCATCAAGCCACCTCTTACTATTGTCTCCATCATTGAACCTTCTCTAGGGTTTTTAGCCATTTCTAAGAAATCTCCCAAGTCAACCTTAGCCAAAGAGGTGTCATCCAACTCTGGAAGTATACTTACCAAGCATGATGTTTGACAAGTTTTGGAAGTATTGGCCTCATTGAGGCCACTTTTACATTAAACAACAATTCCTAAACAAGACAGAATTCTATTCCAAAACAAAAGATCTCTCCTACTTCGACCAACCTTCTGACCTAAAAACATAATAGAGGGAGATTATCAAAACTCACCCATAACCATCATGAAATCTATGAAACCGTCAGCAGAATGGAGCTGAAATTACCTTCGGCATCTCTGGCTTCTTTAATAATAGTAGCTACAACTTTTACAATTTTGAAAATTCACATCTTTTTAAAACAAATGGGAAATCAGTTGAGAAAGATCTACACACGCTTCATAATGATTCATAATGATTCATTTGAACCTTGAACCAACTCATGAAGAGTTCAATGGTTCAAGTTCAATTTGCGGAGACAGGTCAAAGAATTATCAACCTGCGGATCAAAACAACACCAAGAACGAGCAAAGACCTTTTAAAAAAACCGAAAGGGAAGTTTTGAACCTTGAACCTTGAACTGATTTGTAAATAGTTCAAAGTTCAAGTTCAAAACTGACTTAACAAGTTCACATTTTCTCGTTAAATAACATTACATAGCCGCGACTCATGTAAGAGAACCGGTTAAACCTTGAACCAAAAAAGTTCAAGGGTTCAAAGTTCAATACAAATTACAACAATGTGCTTGCCTTAACATAATACAAATTTGTGAAGAGCATTACTTAAAGCACACTTTGAACCTTGAACCTTTGAACTATGAAAAGGTTCAATGACTTAGGTTCAAAGAAAGGAAACATAAGACCGAAAGAGGAAAGAAACACCAAAGGAAATCTCTGAGTTTGAAATTTTAATGAAAAATTGAGGGGGTGCTAACAAAAAGCATTAGCTAAAACAAGATTTTGTTGATGGTCATCCCTTAATGTGTGCCTCCACATATACATCGTCAAGTCAGAAAGATGAGATTTGAACTTTACCGAAACTCAAACAAAATGGCTAACTAGCTAACATAAATATATTGTGGCTAGTGTTAAATATACTAGCCACAGTATATTTATGTCGTGTTGTTAGATGCCACCAAAAACTGAGAACAATTTGAACATAGGCACAAATTGGTGTCGTGAAGGACAAGTTGGATGTAGTAAATATGTTTTTGAATTTAAATTATATTCATTTTGTGTCAAACAGTGTTCATTTAGAAGGGATGAAGTAAACCTCATGGAGACCTACAACTTCAAGCCCTTATCAAGATTTACAGTCAAAGAGGACTGAGGAACAATACTTAATCAAGTATCTAGAAAAAATCTTGTCCCCTCCATTTAACTATTATTCTCATTCATCTGTTTTAACTTAGTAATGTCGTCCATGGCAAGCACTATTACATCTGAGAAAAAAAATAGTAAACTAGGGTGAAGAACACATGAAGAACCATCATTTGATTTCTAAGTAAGATTTAGTAAGTACTGATTACAGTTTACAAATATCTAACAATACCAATAGAAAAACACTAGAAAATATTTCCATGAGCGAGTATGGAGATCTCAAATAGAGAAAAACAAACTATCACAACAACATAATATATTAGAAAACTATAAGTTTTTTTTACATAAGTACTGCCATAAGGGGACAACTCTCATATGTTCAAAAACTGAAAATAAGAAAATAGATATTAAGAGGGGGGACACCACGAGGACATAGGGGGTATCATTGATAAGAGAGGGGACATGGGGGTGACCAGTGATACATATAACCAATCCCCTTTCCAATCACTTTCAACCTTTCTACAATATTTGCAGGGAACATATCATCATCATCATTCATGAAGGCCTCAAACTCATCCAAGTTGTATTTCTGGCCTACCCCAACTTTGAATAACTTCCATGCTTTAGCCATTTTGGTCTTTCTACCTTCTGTAGTAAGATAAAAAAAACCAAGCATGATCTTTGATTGTGGCACAATCTCAAGGGTCCCCAACGCAGTCTTCACACCTTGAGCATTCTCCTCCTTCATTGTGCGATGCACGATACCATAATCATCAAGGACATATCCCAAAATCTGGACGATTGGGGAGAACTAGTTCTCATAAACAATTCCATCATGTACATGCTCGTTAGCCCAGAAATCCATCCCTGAGATGTTTATCATAGACATATTCTCATCGTCACTCCCTTTGTTGAATAGGCAGGCAATATGCTCCTCCGAGGAATGAGAATTCTCTAAGATTGTATGTGCTCTCACACAAACACTTAACACCAAAGTAATTCACCATTTTTGTACACAGTCTTGATGAAGGAATCACTGCTTTATAGCCTTCATATCTTTCATATCCTAACGATAGAAACAAATCTCAAAACAAATCTTTTTGGGATTTATTTATGAAATTATTGCTCAAATTTTTCAGTTTGTTGTAGATCGTCGCCATTTTGTTGAAAAGGATAAGATCCTTTCATCCATCTACCACTTGTTATGTTCAAAGCTACATATTATACCTTTGATTGAAAAAATAGATATGATTGGATAACTCAATCAATTAATTTTTAGTTCTGGTAGAAAATCAGCTCATCGAGTTCCAATGTAATCTTTGTTTTATCCTTTCTATGGCCTCACAGATGGAAGACTTTGTCGCCAAAATGGATATTTTCAATCTTATGGAATGTAATTGTAGTTCCATGTGAAGCTATGTCATTCTGTCCAAGTAACAAATGTTAATTTACACTTATCTGAAACTAAAAGATCTCATAAATCATGCCTTGGTAAGCCCAATTGGAATAGCAAGGAAAAGAAACAATTCCTTGGGGCAACTGCCAAGGAAAACAAATGCCTTCATTGACTCTTAATTTTCTCATTTCCAAGTTAACCCCTTCATATGTAAATTTGACTTTCTTTTTTTATTTAGTTACAGATGCACCAGGATGAAAATACACATCATTTCATAGCAATATTATAACCAGACTTCTGAATTTTTTCTTATAATTTTATCCATTACTTAACTAGCTGATAGGTACATGTGGAAAATAATGTAGATGGATCCAATTGTAGATATGGAATATGTAAATGTTACCGGTGAAGAAAAAATTGTTGTTGGCACAATCATTTATCCAAAAGGCTATACACTTGTTGACATCCGTCATGAAATTGTGGATGATGAATTCATTGAATATCCTTTTGATTTTATCAGTGTGATTGGGCATCTTTTAAATATAAAGAAAGAACAAACAAAGAAAGCTACAACAACATTTATAGGCATTAAGATGAAACATGACACAGTGTATGTTGGTACGGTTGAGTCAAATATAGTAGAAAGTACACCAAACCCTCAAAACAATAGAGAGAGTGTGGAGCTAGGTATGCATAAATAGCTTATAGTTGGAGATGGGTCTAAGTTAGTGGAACAAACCATAGTTATTGATCTTGATGTATTGGCATCTTGGAATCATAAAGTGAATAGTTTAATGGAAGAATTTGTCAATGAGAAACTTACTCTCAAAGTATATTAAAAAAAGGGAGAACCTAAAATAAAGATCCATTGTGAAAGTTGTGGTATTGATTATGGAACAGGGGAAGTATCCATGACAACATGAATAGTTTGTAACTTCAAAAATAATCATGTATGAAAACAATTTCCCATCAACGTCACATTTTAATGGAGGGAAATAGTAAAAATCATTCAAGTAGCATAGAAAAGAAGACAACTGTGGTTAGAGATCAATTTGAGATTGATCAAGAAATTAAAGTTCTAGATGATTTCAACAAGACACAAGAACCTAATTTGTTCAAGGTGGTGGAAGCAACACTTGCAGGCTATGAAAATAAGAAAAAAGTAAGAGTGGAATGTACACGATGCAATAAATGATTTTGTTTGGTGCTATCAAGTGGTAATATTGTCAATTCTCTAAATGAACATATGAAATCAAAGAAGCACACCACTGCTACATATGAGGATTCACATGATATGATTGTTTTAAGGAGTGGCATAGCCGAGAGACCCAAGAAGACTACCAATGATAAGTCCCAACAAAGTCTGACTAGATTCTTGGTCCCATCATCACCATCTGTATTACACAGGGGTTCTACAAGTGCAGATCCTTCCACTTCAAGTGTGTTAACTACCCAAGTTCAAATTTATTTTGAATAGGATTTGTTGTAATTTTTTCATTTTTTGTTTTATCATCTTATTAAACATCATTCATCACCATTGATGCTGCAATGTTGGGGGTATTGGTATTCCTATATTAGTAGAAGTAGAGAGAGATTAGACACAAACGTCCTAATGGGTGATCAAAGGGGTGGATAATTATGGGCCATAGAGAAGCATACCAAGATGATGCTATGTTATGAGGGTAATGAATATTGTATTGATGGCACTTGTAGGCATATTCATTGTAGGAGAGCTTCTAAGATAGGGATCCCATTTGAATCATTGGCATGCAACTTTTGTAAGATGATTCCAAAATGTGATGATTTGTGAATCAAAATGTGCTAATAAAAGACATGGGAGGGATACATAGAAAGGGAGAAGACTAGACTATTTGACTCAAAATGAACTCAAAATAGTTGCTAGGGTTTCAAATGCTAGCCAAAGATCAACAATGCGAGCTCTTTGGTGGGAAAAGACAAAGGTTGTTATACTCTTTGTTAGAATGAGATCCCTAAAGGAGAATTTCTTTGAATCAACTAAAAGGAAGGATGTATTTAGGTTTTGCAAGGATGTGTGTGAGGCACATAAACAAGGAAAATTACAAGGTAAAGATGCAATTTAGGATTTTGTCAAGGATATCTTTCACAACCTGATACATCCAAAGGTAGGGAGAAGGTATAATACATCCACTAAATCCCTTTATGAGATGATCAAGTTATGGGGAGGTCCTAGATTACATAGCTTTATTAGCTTTAATCTAGATGGTCCTTCAATTTATACAACTTTGAGGCAAGTTAGAAAATCATTGGCATACATCCCGGGAGAGAATTACTACATTTTTTAGGTAGAAGGAAAGGTGTATGTTTCTTATAAAATCAAACATGGTATAGATGGTCCAATTCTTATCTACCTTGTTGAAGATGAAATGACTGTGAGAAATTATGTTAGGTGGACAACAAAAAGTGATACATTGGTGGGTTTTTGTGGTAATAAAGAAGAACATCAATGCCAATCACATTTCTTGGTGATAGTTGGTGAGGGAGTTGCAAGCTTTGATATCATAACAAATTATTTTAAGAAAAATGTTATTGGCCACTATGCACATGTTATTATTGCAAACCCTTTACATGAAAAGATTCCTCGTTTGGTTGTGGTTGCTCATCCAGTATGCAATAGGTTCAATGCAAAATAAAATTGTCAACAATGGGAAAGAATAGAATTTTTGTGGAAGAGACATGTGGAAAATAATTTGGGACCTATTGTTGGTCATTCCTCATATGGGGATACTAGAAGAAGAAAACTTATGTTGATGGACTATTTTTCAATATAAGGTATTCAATATCAAATTCCTTGGAAAGGGTGGAGACTAACTGGGTTGTCCAATGGTTGCAATGTAACAAGTTTGCATGACTAGGACTACATCCACAATGACAAAAAGCTTGTGAATCCTTTATTTAGTGATCGATGAGATTTGATTTTAGGAGAAGAGCTGATAAGTTTTAATCATGTTAGGATGGTTTATAACACTTTTAAAGTGGATGAACACAAGCTTAAAAGTGAAGATATAGAGAGGATAGATCGACAGATTTGGGATTCTGCACAACAAATTGCTTTGAGGCATGTTCAGAGTTGTTTGAAAGAGATGAGAAGCACATCCACTGGAAGGGTAGAGAGGAAAATAGGTACAAAGGCATATACAATGATTGTTTCCAATTACATTGGCATTTTTATGTCTGGGAGTTTGACTCTTTGGGAAAGAGTGTGAAATGCTTCATGAGTTCATCATTTCTTCATGTTATGGTTATGTTGGCTACAAAAGAATCTAATAATAATGTCAACATAGATTTCATCAATAGATAGGCATATCAAGAAGTGAATATTTCTTGCCACTTTGTAGTTTTGTTGTTGAGATTGTTTCGAGATCAATGCTCTCTCACTCGCCATGTGTTTTGCACTTGACTAGGTCAGATGTATGTGAGAACTTCTTTAGCAAAGTTGGTGGGATGGTTGGAGTAGAAAGGGCCTATTATTTCACCAACTTATTTCATGTCGTTGGAACCCTAAATAGAGTTGCAAAGAAGAATCAAATCCCCAAGGGCTTCATTTTAATAAATCTCATAAGAAGCAAGAAAGTATCTAGAATAGATTGCACCAAGAAAGGATACTAAACGTTAACATATTATCAAAGTATGATTCAATATCTTAATATGATAAAATTATAGAAGCCCTCAAGATAGGATTAAAGGATGCACAAGACAATTTATCATCTCTTGGCATGCGACCGGAGAATCCCACAAAATCTTCTTGGTGGGTTAAACCATGGATGGAGGACCAAAATTATCCAACATTCCAAGTTGTGGATGAAGTAGTTGATGAATCTGCACCAACTCATTCCAACTATATTCCAATATATGTCTTCAGTGGCACACAATCATGGTGACTTGCAAATAATAGAAAGTGAGTGGAGGCATGAGTTAGATGAAATTTAAGATTCCATTGATGATAATATAAAAAAAATTGTAAAACCAATGGTAGATCTTGATGGTAAGGATATGTTCAAAGATTTCTTGGTTAGTTAGTTGAATGGAAATCTGACATTATCCAAAGATACATTGACTAAAGTAAGGAATGGGTTCTACTTCAAGTGAGATGAGACAGCCTCACAAAAGGGTGTTTCAATTAGCTTTGGAATTGGATCAAATTGCGGGGTGTTGTATGAGAGAAATTCAATACCTCCCACTTAACGTGCTACAAGAAAAGGTGTTTCTTGTGGAACCTGGTACATTGGAAGGGTTCAAAGAATATAGAGGAAGGATGGTAATATGGTATTTTATTACCATAATGATATTGACCTTTTCAATAGGCCAGAAGGCTTCGAGCTTCAATTATGTTGGTACAATAGAATAAAGGGGCAACGCATGTACAAGTATGATTTGACATATCATTCTTTTGTGGAACTTTATTCTGTCATAGAAACAACCAACTTATCTTACAATTCTAGGAGTGATACATACACAATAAAAGAAAGAGATCACAATTTTTTTTCAGATTTTGTTAAAAATATGAACAAGGTGTATTTTCAAAATATTATACTTTCTTCTTCACTATGTAATCCTACATGATAGATTGTTTATTTATTTTTTATCAAATCTAATATTGGTTTTATACTTTTTGGATTCAAATGCAATGAATATTCTCAATGGTGAATGTTTGGGATAAATCAACCTATTTGTTTCTACCTACTTCTTGGTGTAAGTTTCTTTCACTAGCCTTCATATTTTGTTGTGAAATGAAATCGGAGAAAAGATAAAATGTGTTCTAAATGAAATTTCAATACAAATTTGGGTCTCACATGGTGATCCAAATGTGCAGGTACATGGGTTAAAAAAAATTCATATGTCATTCATGATGTCAATGAGGCTATCAAATAAAATTTAAAGGTTCTAGAAGGTCATCAATCAAATAGTTTGGCATGGTGCATGCTCTATACAACTCTATAGACATTATATTTGTATTATTTAAAACCAGGGCAAAGCCCTCTATGAACTTGAATGAGACCAATTAGGTTGTCCTATTACAAGTTGATTGTTGGTGTTAACTATTGAAGGTAGACACAACTTTGTCTAGCCCTCTATTGCACCATTAATTTGTATCATATTTCAACTTTGCATAATAATAAAGAAATTGATAAATTGCAAAAGCTTCCTCATGGATTGGTTATCTTTACTTAAGAATCTCTATAATTTGTGTCTACCTTGTCGGAATATAATTACAGACCTTGGTTTCTTCACGGACCTCTGCTCGAAATTGTTTGACAACCTCATCTATTTTCTCTAAGGGGGTATCAAGAGTTCTTTCATTCAAATTTCTTCCCATGAATTTATTAATAAACACTTTGAGCTCACTTGTATTGATGAAATCATCATTAGATACAAACTTCTTGGAAGCCAAATCTTTGACTTCATCTGTTAAGAAATCAACAATTTCAGCAATGTCATCATCTTGACCATTTGGGGGCTAGTAAGCTAGCACATGCACTTGAATTTGTTTCATAACCTCTTCCTCTTCCTCATGGGGTGTTGCACTTTCTCCCACATCTTGTGATACTTCCAATTATACTGATGGAGCAGGAGACATTTGAGCTAAAGGAGAAACATCCTTATGTCCTTGCACCATGATGGATGAGACAATGGATGAAGATGGGGAAATGATTGACACATTTGATGTCAACCTAGATTCATGCTGGAGTAACAACTCCATTATTCTGACTTTATCATTGACATCTACAAATGGACCCTTGTATGTAGGTTCAACCATATTTCTTTCTTTCTCATCTTGTCAGATTCTTATCCATGCTTTAACCCTTTCCACAATGGCTTCATAAGTGGGTAAGTTCCTTATTAATTCCTCTTTGATTGCAAAAGTGTGACTGTATGTGCCCAAACCTACACAACTTCTTGCAAATGTGATGTATCCTTTTGGATCAAATTTTTGGCCCTCTGAATGTAGGGTAACTTATAGCTATCCAAGAGATTGATGTCTTTTGCAAAGCCACTTGATGAAGAAACCAAACAAATCTCCAATATGAATATAAGAAGGGATAAAAGAGGCCTTATGTGACTTATCAAAAGGAGCATCTACCCCACACATTTGTCCGATTATATCTAGATATGCCAATCTATTGGGAACTATCAAAGGCACCAAATGTGGTTGTCCCTCAAATCCATAGATTCTTATGTAAGTATGCTTCTCTATGATGTACCAATCACCCTAATTATGGCTTGTTTTAACCTTTATCTCATGTTCCCTTCCTTTAGGTCTCAAGAACTTCATGATCTTATTAGACAGCCTTGGAGGGTTATGACCAAATAAGCCATACAGTTTTTGAATAAAATGCTCCTCAAAACATAAATATTGGGCATGCATAAAACCACAGTCCCAAATAGATGTCCACAACTACACAAGATGCCTTGCTCCATCATCATCAAATTCATTAATGCACAAATCATTACTCCAGAATCTATTTCTCTGTCCAAAAAATAGTAGTATATGCATCAATAAGGAATACCATTTGAATGTGACAATTGAACTATCCCTTTGGATATGGATTAGGTTATCCCTTCTGCTACAAAGCAAGGATATTCAAAAGGTCTATTTTCAACACTGTTTTATTCATCACAAATCAACATTGTAAGTACCTCAGGCATGTGTAACCATCCCTCAAAACGAAGAACTTGACATACAACATAATAAGTCATCTGAAAATACTTGTGAAACAAATCAACACTATAAGGTGGTAGGTTTGTTCTGTCAAACTTTTGAATTTTTTACCTAAATTGGGCCTATAAAGTGGTACCCACTTTCTCCTATAAATCCCCTTGACACTCTGGTATTCTACTTTTAAGCTACCTAGGTTGATAACCATGTCATTACCTACTACATCCTCCATGCCAAACACTTTACAAATAGTGATTTTATTGATTTCAATCAGGTTCCCATAAATTGATTAAATGCAACTTGTATTGGGATTGTATTGCTTTGCAATTACTCTAATCAAGTCCACATTTACAAAGACATTTGGGAATACTAATCAAGCCAACCCTAGCCTCCAGGGATTATACTCTAGCACTTCTCTATTTGATTTGATGTAAAAATGTTTGAAAATGTTATGGCCTCTAAATGACATATAAGTTTCTTTACAATTCCTCTATGAGTCATGAAATATATTTGCATGCCCTGCAGTTATTGGTCTTTAAGAAGACCCTAGAAATTGAGAAATTAGGTCATTGCAAAGGTTCATATCCTTCTTTTGTCTTTTGGGTTTAGGGCCCTATGTTGTAAAGGGTTTGGATGAGGTTGATATGTTTTCTAGTTTCTTAATTTTATGGAGGAACCCTATGTTGGAATACAAGGAATCCAAGAACACCGAGAGAGGGGGGCGAATCATTGTTCTTCTGGTAATATAATATTTTACCTTATTACAACATACACATATAAACTTGTAAATGAAGAAACATATAACATGAAGTAAATAAACCATCCACATGAATGAACACCATAACACACTGAATTTTATACATGGAAAACCTCAAAGAGGAAAAACCACGGTGGGATTTGTGACCCACAATATCAATTCACTGGCCATATGAAAGATATTACATAGTATGGGGGCATGCACATGCAAGAAGGCACACTGCTCAACACAAAAGAGTCTCACTGACTACAACCTTTTGTTGAGATAAAACAATAATGGTGAACTCAAAAATGCATCTGCAATGCCAAAAAGAGTTCTGATTATAGCTCTGTTTTGTACCAGTTCATAAACCTTAAACCCTTTTACCAGTATCTCCTTTCCTCCAAGAATGCTTTAAAAACAATCTATTGATCATCGCATGATATTACTTTCGCATATAAATGATCTACATACATATCCTTCGCATCACATTGTTCTACTTCCTTGTCATATTTCAAAATGACCTAATAAACTGACTTATATACCCTTTACAAACGATATGACGTATGTCGGCTTACAACACATTACAAAAGATATTCAATGTCAGCTCTATACAATAATTACAAAATAATTTTACAAATAGAACCTTTCGGATCCCAAACTGATTTCGGCTTCACTGAAGTGTTGGATGTCGGTGTCGATGATGACCTTGATTACTCCAATGCTGATATTTGTCCGTGTATGTCTCCAATGCTGGTATATGCCTTCTATAGAATCTTGTTGCCATCAATGACAACATATAAATCCAATGAGTGTCAATTTCCAACAATCTCCCCCCTTTGGCATTGATGGCAACACTCATGTGAAAAATGGATTCCCCGTCGGTTCAACTGAAATTGAAACATGCTCCCCCTGAGCTAATTGACTATGTTTGCAATATATTCTCTATCTAATATCCCCCCCTAGGATTATATACATATTTTTCACATACATATACTCCCCCTTTAGCATCAATGCCAAAGACCGGTGAAAGAATTGAAATAATTGTTAGGAATCTGTGCAAAAGAATGAATGATTACAAACTACTTACTGGAGCTTGACCAATTTCAAGATTTCCGGATAAGCTTTCTCTAGTAACTGTATATAGGTATCCCATTTTGTTTTGAATGTTTCAGATATGGATACAAGTCCACTTAGTAAATGTGCAAGTGTTCCTTTCTCAGTGACTTCTGTCGGTGTGGGCTTCCCAAGCATATCCATGCATTCCCTCTTATGTACACCAAGTGAATCCAATCTTGGACTCACCAAACCTTTGAGACTTCTCGCTCTTTGAATAATCTTGTCTTTTTCCTTTTCAAAAGAAAAAAATCGGTTCTCCAAAGTCAAAATTTGTCCATCAATAGATGTTGTAAGTGAAGTTAGTCCATCAAAAGAATTTGCAATATTAGCAATCTTTTCTTGTAACTCCTTTATCCTCTTATCTACATTTGTTGTAAGAGTTTCTATATTACAACAGACCATGTAGATGTTAGTACCTTGTTTCAAATAATTTTCAATAAGTATAAGTTTCTCTCCAATCTTCCTCTTTTCTATCTCAATAATATGGTCAAAAGTGGCTTTCTTAGCCAAAGTAAATCTTTCAAGTGCTTGCCGGCCAAAAATCTGTTGTAATGATTGAAAGTTTTTAAAGATGTGCTTTGTCAATGCCTTAAGCTTGTCAGAAGGGCTTGATTCATTTTCTATCTTACATTCAGGAATCAATCTATGCAAAATTGTTATTGACTGATCTATTATTCCTTTGTCTGCAGATCCCTCCTTCATTAGCTTTTGAGCAACCATCATCATTAGCTTCGTGGGACTCATCTCTGTGATTGATTTCTTCTCAACTTGAGAAGTGTCAATTGCCAAAATTTTTGATGAGGAATCAACTGTTAGTTTAGTATTGGGTGTTTTATCAGTCTCCTTTTCCTTTTCTTTCTTCCCCTTATCCTCTCCCAATGTATCCCTTATCTCAACCTCTTTTGCACAGGTGGCTTCGCTACTTGGTGCAGTATCTGTTACTGTCAGTGGATCATTATCTACAATATTATCTGTATCCTTTACATGATCTATTTTACCTTGCTCAGACTATGCACATGTTTTCTCTATATGTTTAGCTTGTACACTCTCATCAATTTTAGGTTTATCTACCAGTTCACTCAAAATTTGATCTGAACTTCCCAAAATTCCTTTTCCTTTAGATTTGTCCAAAATGGTGGGAGTTGTTTCCTTAGTAATTTCTTCTTGAGAAGTAAGGAAATCGGGATTCTTTTGGAAGAATTTATCCCAACCATCTCTGGTCTCATTTATTATTTCATTGACTCTACTCATCATTAAGCTTATTTGTCGGGGTTAGTTGCTAAATATTGTTCTATTTGCAAATTCTATACATCTTTTCATTTCCTCGGTGCCTAAATCCTCCAATGTGCAGTGAATATAAGGCCTGACATCTTCCACATAAACTACACCATCGAGAACCCTCAAGAATGCACCAGTAGAGTCTTCCTTCATTACAATTTGAGAAACTTCCTTGAAAATAGGTCTAAGCCTATCCTTAACCTCAACAACAGTGGGATTCGCAATGAAAGTAAGAGCAGATGATGATCCGAATTCCATTTTATAGGAATACCTGGATAATGATTGTTGGTTGAAAGATCTTGATTACTTCTCAGATAACTGCTAGAAATCTTTAGAATGCCCTTGCTCGCTTTTGATCGCCTGTGATTTTCCTTTTCTTTGCTCTGGTTTTCTCAAGTGTTGGGTGATTGAAAATGAGCTGATTTTCCCTTTTTATCAGCGAGTAAACCCTAATTCTTCACTATCATAAATGCTTAGTGGTGCACCCTACCGGATGTTAGTTTCACAGTTTTATGCCAGAGAAACCTCCATCAACTATCAATACCACTCTCCAGATCTCTTCTGGGGAATATGAAATATTTGCAGTGAATTTGCCAACCCCTAAGGCGTATGCCTCAGTTACCGGTTGAATTTCCTATTGGTGCAGGAATGCTCTATTCTACCGATGGATTTATTGGTGCAGTTAACGATGTAGTTGCATCTCCACTTGGTTCTTCAAAATTTCTAACCCATCTCTTGGTGTGATCTTGTTGTAATTTATATACCTTCTTCTTTCCTTTCTCATTTGCTTTGTCATTGCTAACTAGTTTAGCCTTGCTTATGCAGTACTTACCAATATGACCTATTTTTTTGCATGCATAACATGTAACATTGTTCTTTTGAATTGCTTTGCCATATCTAGTGCCATTCTTTTATTTGCATTGGTTAGCCAAATGTCCAAACTTTCCACATGCATGACACTTAACATTCATTTTGCAATCTTCTGACTTATGACCATATTTCTTGTAATTTGTGCATTGACTGGGAACTGAATTGTAGTTTTGATTTTCTCTATTTACACATTGTTTAGCCATATGCCCAAATTTATTACAAACAAAGCATCTACCATTGAACTTGTAAGCATTAGATTGCCTTACTGGTTTCCTCTGGTCTGATGAGTTCTACATACCAGTTGTCTAATCTTTATTTGCAGTATCGGAGCTTTCACCTTGTTCAAATCCAAGTCCTCTAGAATCTTCACTTTGCATTTGTCTTTTCAATAAATCATCCAGTTGTGCAACACTAATCCTAATTTTTTCTTAATACCCACTTGCAATAGTCAGATCATTTCTCAGAGTTATTATTTGTCTCTCCATCTCTTGTTCATTATTTCGGGATTGTACCAAATTAGTTCTCAACATATCATTCTCATGAGCCAATCTACCACATTCTTCAAACTTGTTCTTCAGAGATACAACAAGATTTTCTTCCTTCTTCTTTCTATCCTCAATATCTTTTGACATCCTCATAGTCAGGTCTTGCATTTCATTCTTCATGAGCATGTTTGCTTGACTCAGTTTTTTACATTGTTCCTTAAGTGCATTTTTCTCTTCATCATCCTAGTTTTGCAAAAGTTCCTTCCTCCTAGCTTGAGCTGATGATAACCTTTCTTGCAAAACAAGAATGAATGAATTAGTAGAATTCAATTCATCTTGCAGCTTTAAGTTCTTCAACCTTTCAGCATCATAATCCTCAAGTGCCATCTCAAGTTTCTTCTCCATAGCCATATTCAATGATTTTGGTTTCAAGATCTTCCTCAAGCTATTAAAATTCCTTTGAGGCACCAGGCTCTGATACCAATTGTTGGAATACAAGGAATCCAAGAAGACTAAGAGGGGAGGGGGTGAATCAATGTTCTACTAGAAATATAATATTTTACCTTATTACAATATATACATATAAACCAGTAAATGAAGAAACATATAACATGAAGTAAATAAACGAGCCACATGAATGAACACCATAACACACTGAATTTTATACGTGGGAAACCTCAAACAGGAATGATGCAAAGGCCTACCCACACACCTAAGGACAAGCCCAAACAAGGTTATACTTCTGACCCCTCAAATGATCACAAGGGTCCTTCAAGGAAGGACTCCATACCTTGAATGAATCTACTCACAAATTCACTAGGCTTGGGTCTACTCAAGATGAGTAAATGCCTCGATACCTACCATACACCATCCCATGACATACTTCTCCTAAGGGCTTTGGAATTCATTCATTTATGGCTATTAGAGACTGGTCCTAGTATTGGCTTTAGGATTAGACTCCAATTCCTTATACCTTCTTTAGAAACCTACCCCCTAGGCTAGTAGCCCTTTTTGGCGAAAAAAGTGATCTTGACTCCAAAATGTTCCACACACCCATACCAAAAAATCACCATTTTAGACACCCTTTTGGGATTTTTACTTATCCCAAAAATAGTTTTCTTAGATCTGCAATTTCAAGGTCTAAACCCTTTAAAGACCAAGAGACCTAATAGGGGCAATTAGGCCTATTTTACAAAGAAACTACCAATCAATGAACTCCAAAAAGAAAAATAATTCTATGAGAATATGGGGGGATGGTGATTAAAATCCAATTCCAGGGTTACACACCTGGAATCCACCGTTATGATGTTTTATGATGACTATCCTAAATCTTGTCCTAGGTAGTCACATAGAGATACCTACCTAATTTTTCTTTTTTTTCCACACAAACAAGTTTCCCCTTAAAAAA
The DNA here is from genome assembly GCF_030272615.1 of Cryptomeria japonica. NCBI lineage: Eukaryota > Viridiplantae > Streptophyta > Pinopsida > Cupressales > Cupressaceae > Cryptomeria > Cryptomeria japonica. The sequence goes on along the minus strand of NC_081410.1, from coordinate 422,878,031 downwards.
ACCCATGAAAAACCTAAATTACAGAGGCCTATCCTGCATCCCACCAAAGGAAGAGTCTTCTAGTGGACTAGAATGCAAGATAAGACCATTTTTATCCAAAACCCTCTCCAAACCCTCACTTTGTGGGTTACAGTTAGAAAAATGGAGGGTTCTCTCCACTCATAAATAATTAGAACCTCAAAATACCACCAAAAAAAATCCACTTCACCCCTTTATCTAATCCATTAATGGTGTGCTTCAATCCAATCCATACAACCACGTACAATCAATGCAAAGACATAAATTATGGGAAAACTTCAGTATTTTTTTGTTCAATTGCTTCACAACTTCATAACACAACATCAGAAACCTTGGGAATCATTTCCACAAGGTTTATAAAACTCTCCAAAAGTTGCCAACTAAATTTGGAGGAGGTTGGAGCCATTGAAAGGCTTCCCCAACCGCATTTCAAAAAAGTTGCACTTTTGCACTCAAAAGTTGCATTTTCCAAAAGTTGCAATTTTGCAATTTTGCACAAAATGTTGTCACACTTGCTAATGTTGGGGTCCACACACTTGGATCAACCAAACACTCCTAAAACATGTCAAAAACCTATCAAACACAAAACTAAACCATCTACTACCCCTATTAACCTCATTGTCCCAATTGGCTTATCAAATTGCCTAATTGGTGACATGGGCTTACATGGTGGGGTTTATTGAATACATGAAACAAACTTGCATAAACACAAGACACTACAATGATCCTAGTCTTCATCCTTAGAGCCATGATCAGAATGTTGATGAGATGCCCCTACACCATACTCCTTGGAAGAAGAGATCTCAAGCCCACTTGAGATCAGAGTTTGTAAGTATGCACCGTGGTTGGAAATTTGTTCATCTATCATCCAAATTGCCTCAGAGTCTGGTTTGTCTTGCCAAGCCACCAAGTACTCAATGCACTCCTTGTTCCTTGTCTTCTTTGTGACTCTAGTGTCTAACACTTTTCTCAACTTAGGTGATTCATGCCTTGGAATGTCATTGTTTGCTGCAACCTGCATTGGCTCCTCCACTTCATTGTCACTACCTTTGAAAAGTGTAAGATCACACACATTAAACATGGGTGATAATCCAAGATCGGGAGGAAGTTGGATTTCATAGGCATTTTGTCCACATTTCTTTAATATCTGACATGGTCCAATCTTCCTCTGTATGAGTTTGGTGTGCTTACCCTTTGGGAGTCTCTCCTTCTTCAAATGTACCCATACCAAATCCCCAACATTAAACTGCACATCCCTCTTTTTCTTATTAGCATAAGCCTTGTACTTCACTGCAGACTGTTGGAGATGAGACTTTACTTGGTCATGCGCCTCCTTGATGGCTGATGCAAAAGCTTCACCATCTGCACTAATGGGCTCTTCCTTGGGAAAATCCCTTAACTCCAATACTCCCCTTGGGTGGATGCCATACCCAATTTGGAAAGGAGACTTCCTTGTGCTCCTATTGATAGTATCATTGTATGAGAACTCTGACTGTGACAATATATTGTCCCATTTTTCTCCATGTTTCCTTGTCAAACACCTTAATAGGTTTCCCAATGACCTATTGACAACTTCAGTTTGCCCATTTGTTTGAGGATGGTAGGATGATGAGAAAGCTAGGTTAGTTCCCAACTTCTTCCAAAGAGTCCTCCAAAAGTGAACTTCACATCTCTGTTGGAAACAATGTTTAGAGGCAATCCATGTATCTAGACTATTTCTTTGAAGAATAGGTCTACAACATATGAGGCATCACAAGAAGTCTTACATGGCAAGAAATGAGCCATTTTACAAAACATGTCCACCACTAGAAAGACATTGTCAAATCCCCTCCTTGTCCTAGGCAGACCCAACACAAAGTCCATACTTATGCTCTCCCATGGCCTAGAAGGAATGGGTAAGGGCTGATACAAACCTGCATTAGTGGACTTCCCCTTGGCTTTCTAACATATTACACATGTTTCCACAAACTTCCTTACATCTTCTTGCAACTTAGGCTAGTAATAATGTCTCTTCAAAAGGTCTAGAGTCTTGTCAAGGCCAAAATGACATGCCATAGCTCCACAATGCTTCTCCCTAATGATATTTAACCTCATGGAACACTTAGGAATACACAACTGTCCTCCTTTAAATAACAATCCATCTTGTATCAAAAATTCAAAAAACTCAAAATGATACCTCTCACCAAAGGTTTCACATACCTTGTAGATCTCTCCAAAATCTTCATCAACATCATACATACTCTTGAAGGAATCAATACCAACATTCTCCATCTTGATTTGGTTGATAGTTAAGACACTCTTGCTCAAAGCATCTGCAACTTTGTTCTTGACCCCCTTCTTGTGTTTGAGGGTGAAGGTGAAGGCTTGTAGGGTCTCTACCCACTTCATGTGCCGATGGTTTAGCTTCTCTTGGCTATTTATGAAACTAAGTGCCTAATTATCAGTAAAAACTATGAACTCCTTAGGCAATAAATAGTGCCTCCACTTCTTCAAGGACTCAACCAAAGTATACATCTCCAAGTCATAAGATGAGTATCTCTTCTTGGCGTCATTTAACTTTTCACTAAAAAAGGTAATAGGTCTTCCTTCCTGACAAAGCACTACTCCAATAGCCATGTGGCTTGCATCACATTCCACCTGAAATATCTTGTTGAAATCTGGTAGGGCAAAGACTGGTTGTTCTGCAACCTTCCTCAATGTCTCAAATGAATCATCTACCTCTTTGGTCCAATTGAACCTGCACTTTTGTCCTCCCTTTATGGTGTCAAGCATGGGTGCACAAACATGACTAAATCCTCTTATGAACTTCCTATAAAAAGCTGCTAAACTATGGAAGCTCCGAACATCATTCATAGTCTTAGGTGTTGGCCAAGATAGTATAGCACTTACCTTCTCTTGGTCCATTTTCAAATCACCTTGTGAGATTACAAAGCCCAAGTAGATGATCTCCTCCTGCATGAACAAACACTTATCCAAATTGATCATTAATTGCTCTTCATGTAACCTCTTGAGAACTGTATCTATGTGTTTGAGGTGCTCTTCCCTTGTGTGACTGAAGATCAAGATATCATCTAGGTATACTATGACAAATTTGCCTATAAATTCCACCAAGACCTCATTCATCAACCTCATAAAGGTACTAGAGGCATTGGACAACCCAAATGGCACGACTTTCCACTCATATAACCCTTCATTGGTTTTAAAAGTTGTTTTCCATTCATCCCTTGGCCTTATTCTAATCTGATGGTAACCAGTTTTTAGATCCATTTTGGTGAAATACTTAGCACTCCCCAAGCAATCAAGCAAATCCTCTATCCTAGGGATTGGGAATCTATACCTTATAGTTATCTTGTTGATGGCCCTTGAGTCTATGCAAAGCCTCCAAGTGCCTTCTTTCTTGGGTGCAAGAACAAAAGGTACTGCACATGGGCTTAAGCTCTTGCCAATTAGGCATGATTGAAGCAACTCTTCAATCTACCTTGTCATTTCTGCATTCTAGTCTGGAGTGAGTTTGTAGGTTGCTTTGTTTGGGAGAGTAGATCCAGGGATCAAATCTATGCAATGACTGATGTCTCTCACTGGTGGTAGGGATATTGGCATTCCATCTGAGATGATACCTTGATGCTTATCAAGCAACTATCTGACTGCAGGGTCCATGTGCTTTTGGCCTCCTTCTTTCTCTTCTGCAAGCTACTCTTTCCTCGTCACCTTGGGACTAGGCATGAGGGCATAGCAAACTGTACCTTTCTTTTCAATCTCCTTCATGAACTGTTTTCCTTCTACCATCAACACTTTGGCATCTTTCCCTTTTGATTCCATCTCTTCTTCTATCAGAGGTAAGAGTTCTATCACCTTACCATCCTTGGTGATTGAATAGCTATTTCTCACCCTGTCATGGTGAGCTTTCAAGTCATACTGCCATGGTCTCCCAAATAAGAGATGGCATGCATCCATCTTGGCTATATCAAATAGCAATCTATCCTTGTATGATCCAATCCGAAACTCCACCCAAGCCCGCTCTTCTACCATGACTTGCTGACCTTGGGTGAGCCATGAGACCTTGTAGGGGTAAGGATGAGGTAGCTTCCTAAGTTTAAGCTATTCTACCATTTCAAGTGATACAAAATTTTCAGTGGATCCGGAGTCTATCAAGACCTTGCATACCTTTCCTCCTGCCTTGCAAGTGGTTTTGAAAAGAGATTTCCTTTGTGTAGGCTCCTTGTCAGGTACCTTCATGGTGGTTATTGCTCTCCTCATCATCAAAGCCTCTCCTCTTTCAGGATAGCCATAGCTATTAGTAGCATTAACACTTTGATAAGTGTTTGCACTTGCCACACTTTGACAATCAGATTCCTGCACCAAATTTTTTATCCTTTCTCCCATGGAGATAGAAGCCTTCTCCGGACACCTATTGGCCATGTGCCCTTCTTGGTTGTAGTTATAGCACCTAGGAGGTCCTCTGCCTTGGGATCTTCCTCTAGAGGGTGGTCTTCTACCCCTAAAGTTCCCTCTTGGATTGTATCCCCCTCTTTGGTTGTAACTGCTCTCTCCTCTATTACCTTCTTGTCTAGACTCAGCTTGATATCCAAAACCATTTCCCCTACCTCTGAAAGGGCCTCTTCCCCCTCTTTGTTGTCTCCCTTTACCTCTGCCATTTTGTTCCTTCCTTCTCTTGAACTTCTCCTCCACCTTGAGTGCCAATTGAAAGCACTTTTGGACTATCTCTAGGGTGTGGAGATTCAAATCTTCTTGGATTGAAAATCTCAACCCATCGAGGTATCTTGCCACCTTCTCATCTTCAGTCTCTTTCACCTTGGTCCTCACACACAACTTCATGAACTCCTCTGTATAGGAACTCACATCCATCTCCTTCTGCTTCAAGTTTTGTCTTCTCTTATGCAATTGGACATTGTAATCCATTGGGACATAGGCTTCTTTTACCAAATCCATCATCTTCTTCCATGTAGCCACTCTTCTCTTTCCCTCTTTCACCCTCTCATCTTAGATGAAAGTCCACCAAGTTAGTGCAACCCCTTTCATTTTGGATTGGGCCATCTTCACCCTCTGGTGCTCCGGTATGTCTTCACTTTCAAATAAATTGTCCAAGGAGTCTATCCACTCTATCACTGTATCAGGTTCCATCTTGCCTGCAAACACTAGCAGATCCATCTTCATGTCCATTGTTCTTCTTTCCATGGACTTGAGGACACTCATTAGGGGTCTTTGGTTTGCAGGAACCTCTAGTTCTTCCTGCCTAGGGATCTCCTCTTCATCCCCTTCTTCTCCAGAGTCTCTCTCTCCCCTCTCCACTCTGTCCTTCAACCAGTCCATCTCATTTCTTAAGGCCTGATTCTCAGCCCTGACTTCTCTGCTCTCTTCCATCTACTTCTTCACCAGGACATTTAACTCAGCATTGGTCATTCTTGAAGGTACATCTTGGGATCCCTCATCTTTTGGCATCTTGTCCTCTCCTTCTATCCAAAGAACACTCCTATGTTGTGATACCAATTGATGCAGAGGCCTACCCAAACACCTAAGGACAAGCCCAAACAAGATTAGACTTCTAACCCCTCAAATGATCACAAGGGTCATGCAAGGAAGGACTCCACACCTTGAATGATGCATTCCATTTCAATTCATGTTTCAATTCCTTCATTTTCCCATGATTTGCCCACCATTTGCCTTGTAGCTTTTTTTTAATCTTTGCATCTATGGAGTCTCTTATCCGATTAATTTCTACCAAACAACAAATGTCTTTTCTTGGGCAAATTTCAGATAGGCACCTTTTAGGAGTTTTGAATTATTCCAACCCCCTCATCATTCATGCAGTCAAAAAAATCTCAGGGGAGGATTTCATCACGACTTCTCATAGATATAGAGTGAATACAAACATCTCTGCTATATTCCTAGCTTCGATTATCGGGGCGGGAGAAGCAAAGGTGATGGCCATGTGCTTGTGTTAGAAGCTCTTTGATTAGAATAATTCAAAATGATCATAAGACACATCACCACAAAGGGTAGAACCACAAGAAAATGGGCCTACAACATCTCCCAAAGGCAACATACCCATTGCTTGTGAATGATAAAACTCTTAGCAACCAAAACAATTTTTCAGCCCATCATCCAACTTGTCAAAGGTAATCCGTGTTCTCATTTTCTCTATAACATGAATAAATGTGCCAAGTCTACACTTATAAAAAGTGAAACCGAGCATTTCATTTTCATCAGATTGTTGAATGGGCATTCTCAAGAACTTCAATCTCGCCATCTTCACTTTTTTTTTTTTTTGTGTGTGTGTTGAATGGATACCTAGAAATGTCGTTTGAATTTTATTTCAATTCTATTTGATGTTTTAAGCTTCAATGCCTATTTATAGAAACTTGACAATCTATCATAAAACAAAAAGTCAAAAAACAATATTTCTAATTTTTTTTTCAGATTAGATGCTATTCTTGTACTCCTAATGTTTAGTTGCCTACCCATACCCTTTTCCAACACTCCTTTTGTATATGCTCAAGGTACACTAGCAAATTCAATTTGTCTAGTTGACAGACTTGCCTCTGAGAAGACAATTTTGTTGCCATCTTTACCAAATCCTAGTACAAACACAATCCCTACATTCTTTGGTAGGAATTTTGTTTCTTTGTGGCCCTTTTTATTCTAATTGATCCTATTGATTGTTCAGTCAATATTTAAGAAAACACATTAATTCAATAAATAAAACAGGATGATATTTCATTATAAGAAGATTTCCCTATGAATTTCATTAAGAATGAATTGACCAATTATTAGAGTAAAAACTTTTAAGAATGATTAGTAGTCATTAATCATTACAATGAAGCTAAAATAAAATCCATGTGGCCTTCTAAACTAGAACTAGAAACTTTAACAGTAAATTTCACAATTTTTTTTATATTGTGAAAGATTTGAATCCAACGTCATCTAGACTTCTACCACATAAACTTTCTCATTGAACCAAATGTGTTTTGTCTTAAATATCACAATTGAGGGTCTAAGAATTAATCAACGAAAATGTTTAAAATAAAAATCTTTTTATCAAAGGCACTCTCTATGTTGGATGACTCTGCTAAATTATTGTTGTAGTCTAGAGTGCAATCACCGAGTTTTGTCACTGAATGCAGATTTGGAGGATCAGGAGAAAATGGATTGGTTAAGAAAGCTTTCAAAACTTTCAAACAGATGCAATTGGCCATGTTCTTTACAACCGTATATGAGTTTTGAAATTTTGCAGGCATAATCATTGTCCAGTATTGAAAGTTTGCAGGCCTATACATTTAAAACAAGAGATCTTTCCTTGTTATTATATTTAAATTATTCTATATAATGTGTCATTTTCTAAAACAAAGCTTATTTTTAATGAATTTATATAAAAACAATTAATCAAGGCTAACTATTCTAATAGGATATCATTTTATTTCTTTAATTCAATTTTGGTGAAGGAAATTAAATATTCCTAGCTATAATCCAATTTAGCAAATATATTTCACAATCAAAGCATCGATTTTAATCAAACAACTAAACCTTTCCATCTAACTAGGCAAAGAAGAAAATTCGCAAAACAAACTTTGGTTAGTCTTCAATTGAAATCAAACATGCATTCACATTAAACTACATGCGTTTGTGAAATTCCATCACACCATTCGCTTTTGGACGGCTAGGTGACCCTTTCCTAGGCCCTATTCTCATCTCCACACTTGTTGCACACTCACCAATTACCGAGAATTACATGAGTACCATGAGTCCACAAATTGATAATCATAAACTAAACTTGCATTTAACCAAACATCTATCAATTAAGAAATCCATAATCATATTCAATAATTTTCATAAAAAGTCAATAGTCAATATTATGATTATTTCTCTAATATCCCTAATCATGCTTAAGTATCAATAATTATTACATTTGACGAAATTCAGGCTATGATATCTAGGTGGGCGAAATTGTCATCTTTGAGACATATCCGCTCCTTTCTTGCTTTGAATGTGCTCTAATTTTATTTTTTACCATGATAAAAATGAATTTAAAATCATCATATTTATATAGATTTTCAAAAATTCAAGCCTATATAATTTTCTCTGAAGCTAAAACGTTTCTTTAAATCCTTTCTCCGCTACCTCTTCTATAAAAACTGCTATCTTGTTGACCATCCCTTGAACTTTTATATAGTTTCTTCCATGTGGGTCTTAAATTTGTAATCTTCTATATCATATCACTTTCAACAGTTGACACTTGCTTTCTTGCGACATCATTCTCAATGTTATTTCCTGTGAAACTTATTTTTTCTATATAGATTTACATGTGGTTACAAACACGGAACGAAGAAGTCCAACAAAATCAATCATTCAAAAGAAAGTGAAATAAGAGATCTTTTTTTAATTGCATGTTATAGCCTATAGCCTACTCCTAAGATGTCATTAATACAATGATTGTATCCATGGCTACCCTTGATCCATATATGATCCAAGCTATCTATTTGAAGTAGGATTCATTTACAGCAATACAATTAAAATGATTTCAAGATCATCAAAAGATGAATGTATCCTTAAAAAGTTCATTCAAAATTATACACATGAGAAACCCTAATCTAAAACATTATTCTAAATAGTGCCCATATTTGGGTATAAAAAGAGACATTAGATGGGTGCAGTTGAAGAAAGGAGTTTTTTGAGTTAGAGAGGTATAATTTATTGAAAATAATTGTATTTTAGAATTTCAGTCAATTTTGTGGACGTAAGTGCTTGTGGCTCGTCGCACGTTCCAAGTGTTGACGAGTTATGTAGCATGTGGCTTCTGTTCGTTTCTGTGTTTTGTTTGCAGCAATGATACACTTGTTAAAAAGCAAACATTGTCAATTGGGGATGTAGCTCAGATGGTAGAGCGCTCGCTTAGCATGCGAGAGGTACGGGGATCGATACCCCGCATCTCGAAGTCAGATTTTCGTTGATATTTCCTTTCGTTTTGTTATCCAAATAATTTTCATTCATTTTCGTTTCGTTTTTTTATCAAAATAATAAAATATAAATTTTCAAAATCTATGGAAATCAAAATTGAACCTGACGTGAATCGAACACGCAACCTTCTGATCTGGAGTCAGACGCGCTACCATTGCGCCACAGATCCTGCTGTTGGGAAATAAATTTCTTTTATCAAATAGGTGATGGTGAATTCGCCATGGCACAAACGAACTTAAAAATAAATTGAATCTTTGATATGATTGTCTCATCTCCGACGATGATAAAGGGAGGTGAGCCACCAGCGAGGATCGAAAATAGCAAAAATGGTCAACCATTAATGATAATGAGTTGATTTTAGCGAAAATGTTCCAACCATTAACGAGTTGAATTTAACCTTTCAAATGACGCAGAGAAGTGTATACGGAATATTAAGCCCCCAGCGAGGATCGAACTCGCGACCTTTCGCTTACGAAGCGAACGCACTACCACTATGCTATGGAGGCCAACGGTTTTTCTGCTTTGTAGATATTTATTCTCTCTCTTTACAGAAAAGAGTACTGCGAGATAAATTATAATCTTTTACGCTAGAAGGAGGGCTTGAACCTCCGACCTTGTGGTTAACAGCCACACGCTCTAACCAACTGAGCTATTCCAGCTGTTGTAAAGCGACTGGTAATTATTGATTGCTTTACTAAAATGGGATTACGTTATTTATTAGGTAATCCATTGTCAAAGCTTTAAAGTTTTAAAATTTTGGAATACCTAGAAATAGAAACCGAAACATCTTGTAGAGGGTGATGAGACTTAAAATATTTAACGGATTGTCTTGAAGTTGAAGTAATGAGGAAGTATAACATGTTTCTTTTATTTTTATGGTTTCAAATGTACACTTAAAAATAAACTAGTACATGTACTAAAATAAAGTCCAATGGGTAGGATGATAGTAAAATATAATTTCTAAAAGGTATCCAAGGTCTAAATTTCCAACTCACACAAGTATTGGGTATATTCGATTATGCGTGCTTAATGAAACCTTTATTTCCAATGACCTTTCATTGAAAGAGTTATTCAAAAAAGCTTCTACAAAGGTCAATTTTTTTTGGCATCCTAACCTTTGGATCCTAGGATACCATTGGAATTTTTGTTCTCAATGTATGTATGAGTCTCTTGAAGCTCAAAATTGTCAGAAGCAACAAAGAAAAAGGAGGTGTCTATTTCAAGTGACAACTATTTGCACAGGGTTCATGCAGGAGAGAATTTGTTCGGGAAAGGTTTGTATATAATTATCATTGGATATCTTGTTGCAAGTTTATGTGAGATGTTAAATCTTGGATGCATCATAAGATTTGATACTTATGTAGTCAATGATATGTTCTAGCATAAAAATGTCCTAAATTTTTAAAGAAGATGAGAGTTTCCTTTTAGGAATTTTTCCAATTGAAGACTCTCTTGGGTAGTATAAACTAAGAAGACATTAGGGATCATGGAGGAAAATGTATGGTACATCAATTGGGCAACCTTAGTCATGACAAAGTTGGTGATGGAGTTTTAGAATTGGGGAGAAAAATTATTTAAATTTATAACTAAAGATTATGGAATAATTATTTCATTAAATTATTTAAATTTTATATTGAAAGTTTTACACAATAAAAATGATTCTTAATAAATTTTTAATCTATTTTTATAATAAAACAACAACTATATTGTCTTTAAATTTATCAACATCTTTAACCCTAAAAAAATGTAAGAAATTCGATGATATCCTAAAGACCATATAATATCAAAAGTCACACCACATATTGCATTGTTAATCATTTTCTATTTCCTTACTTTAATCAATTGTCACACACTTTGAACTTCATTATAATTTATGTAGACATGTCGGGAGTTCAAATCAGATACAAGAAGATATTTTAATTCCTGATAGCCAGACAAATTTGATTATTTTAATCCTTGACACTCTCTCCTTTTGCTGGAGCTATGTGTGGAAGAGAGGATAATGGACGCGGTGGATGCAAAGCTTGGGGGAGAATATAATGGTGGAGAGATGGAGAGAGTGCTTAAGTTGAGAATTTTGTATTCTCATCCTCAACCAAAGTGCAGGCCTAACATGAAATAGGTGTTACAAATATTGGAAGCAGAAGCTCCAATTCCACTTGTTCATATTGCAGCTGTAAATAAGAGGGACTATATTCAAGGAACTCTTTGGTGTCAAGTATTCAGTGATAGTGCAGGTTTCGGTCCTTCACTACTTGATAATAAGTTGTAAGTTGGCGTATTAGACACCATAATGTATTTTGATCATATTTATTAATTAATTTTTTAAAAAAGAATATGATATTTTTATTTTATTTTCAATTGATTAATAAATATTGTAAAATGTACATTTTGATGTTTAGATAGATGTCATTTTAGATTAAAATGTATTACAATTTTTGAGTTTTTTAGTACAACTTGAAAGATATATGTTGGTTTTTAAAAATATATTTTTTAATCGATAAGTGTAGTTTTAATGGGACCACCCACGATTATATTATAATTGAAAAATTTACATAAGCTCCTTAAAGTAGGGTATGAGGCCATAAGTAGCCATGTTGGTGGCCCATCCAATCTTTTTACCCTAGAAACAAAATTGTATTTTGCTACCCTGAATGTTGCTATCAAAATGGGTTGTACATATCTTCTATGTTATATCACTCAAAGCCAAGACAACAAGTAAAAGAGCAACAACTTTGGTATAAAAGTGGGTAATATTTCCATCAAAAGACAATGAGTATAACATTGAAACATGATAGTAGGTAGAAGTTTTTCACATTAGTGATGATATTTCACTGTATCTTCAAGAGGTCAACGAGAATATTTTTCAAAGAATAGAACAATATAGGTTCAAGTGATAGTTATAATAGTTAGTTCTTATTAGATCAAGAAAGAATAGTCATGTGAAAAAGACAATGGAATAATAAGTTAAAGAAAAAGTTTCAACAATGTGTCCTAAATAGCAAGTGTGACAGTCTTAGGATAGTCATTAGAGCAATATCAAACATTCAAAATGATAAGGGAATAAAAGGACTTTATAACTATTTTGTGCGAAGAGCTATGCATAAAATAGGCACAAATATTTACTTGAAAGTAGTTTAGATGTTATAGTATGACATTATTTTTGAAAGAATTCATGACTGTTTTGTGTAAAAAAATTGTGAATATGTACCACACAAGGAAATGACAAGTGAAATCCATAATGGCAATCTTGAAGAAATCATGCACAAGGCAATGAAAAAGAGGTAAGATGAAAGAGTGAATAGATGCCATAAAAGATTATCCTTGTGAAGAGCTAAAAAGAGAGGAGATTTTGGACATAAAGTAAGTCATGGTTCATGTAACCACATGAGCAAAGTCATTTAAGGGTAGATCTAAATTTTAAAGTCATGGTCACTTTGACAATGAATAAGGATGCGAGTCAAAGAAATAGAAATAAAGATAGTTGTGAAGAAGAGTGAGAGACAATGTACAAGTTTGTATTGAGTTAAACAAATTACTCATTATCGTGTGCAGGCACCAAAGACTAGTTTCATTACTATTGCAAATTCAACATAGTAATTATGAAGGAATAGAAAATAATTTGTTCACTTCAATATATTTTAAGCATGTTGATTGTTAACAAAGAGCTTGATGTCCATGCAAATGTTAAGACAAGGTGTTAAGAACTACAAGGATTGTGGTAGAAGCAGTCATCTATGGAACTTCAATAAATGCAAAAATGGGGGAAAGAAAAATATGATGAGGATGAAAGGTCAACTAGTTAAGACAAAAGGAGGTCAGTGGATCTAAAGATGAGAATGTGAGAATCACAGTGACAAGCCATACAATACCTTTGTAGGATAATATTGAAAAGAAAGCAGTGATAAAAGGAGAGTATTGAGTTTGTGAACTCATTATCAATAAGGCAATGAAGTCAACACAGTGGAGAGAACATGATAATGAAAATTATGTTTAATCATGGAAAGGACAATGACAAGGTACGACAAGGTACAATCATGGAATAAGGTAGCTAACAGTCATAATGGCTATCATAAACAAAGAAAAGACAATTCCAAGTTTAAAAGAATTAATGTTGCATCTGCATTTCTAGGATAATGGCATCAAGGGACAATACTCTAAGGGTAGTTAAGAATCACATGAGAAAAAGCATGATGAGTAGGACCAAGTGAATGAAAATGAAGTTGAATAAGATGTAGTGGTCTACAAGTGACAATCACATTAGTTCAAGGGGTAGTCACAACTATTAAATGATAATCATGTAACATATAGGAAAACAATGTGGAAAGTGGAGTCATCATGTCAATCAAATGTGTTCGGTTAGTACATACCATATAGGGAAAAGTGGCAAGAGCCTTAAATTAAATGAAGGTGGAATATTTAGGAATAAATTCATACATGGGCATTGTTGGCATTATACACTCAGATGAGAATGGTAGATGTTGTCATTGATGGCAACAAAGTGGCAACAAGGTTCAGCAAGGTATCACAGGTTCAACCAGCAACAGACTTCACCTATCGGCACCGACAGATACAACAAGGTTTATTCACACCGGCATCCAGTTTACACTAGCAACATATCATACCGGCATCCAAAGCCGACTTGGCAATAATATTGTTTATGTAATGTAAATTGTAATTGTATGGCCGCCATGATGTATTGTAAAGACTCATATATGTATGAGATCTTGTAGGTCATTTGGTTAGTAGAAGTAGGTAATGAAATGTGTGTATGTAGGTGATATATGTGATAAGATAGGGATATGATACTGAATAATTGTATATGCACTTTGATGTGTTTATCTTGAGAGCAAATAAGAAGCAGAGAAGAGCGAAGACTATTTAGTGTAAGTAGAATCATTTATCGGCAAGGTTTTTTTCTGAGGTATCAGACAGAGCTTAAACCGGTACTGAATCCAACATTGCAGATGCTATTTTGAAGTAGTACATTGTTATTGGATTTAACCATCCTATTGTGTAGTCAGTGGGACTCCATTCTTGTTGTTGAGAAGTGAGTTCTAGGTAGTTGGCCTTCCTGCATGTGCAGATCCCTATTGTACTAAGTAGTATTTATTCATATTGGCCAGTGAGTAAATATTGTGGGTCACAAATCCCACCGAGGTTTTTCCCTCACCGGGTTTCCTTGCCAAAATATTTGTGTTATGGTGTGCATTGATGCTGATTCTTTTGTTTCTCTTTACTGCATTATTATTTGCTTACTGGTATATTAATTTCAATTACAATATTGCAAATAAGTTTAAATCTTTCATCTACCGGTCAGACACTGATTAACCCCCCCTCTCATTGTCTTTGGGATTAACCAAGTATCTAACAACTGGTATCAGAGCCTAGTCCTCTATTTGCAGAAGCCTAACAACTTGAGGAGGATTCTAAAACCGCTACCGATGGAAAGTTTGAGACAACAGTTGGAAGTAGCTCTTGAAGATTTTGATGCAGAAAAATTAAAGAATATCAAACTGGAAGAAGAACTCAGATCTGCTCAGGAATTCATCAAAGCACTTCAAGAAAACCTGGTCATAGCACATATAAAATAATTACATGTGCAACTGCAAAAACAAGATGATGATGAAAAATAAACTCTCAAAGATATTGTAGAGAAACTGAGACAAGAGAACAATAATATGAAGAATGAGATGCAATATTTAACCATGAGACTATGTAAGGATATTGAAGATAGAAAGAAGAATGTGGAAGATTTGGTTAGACAACTTAATGAAAGATCATATGAATCTCTAAGGCTTAGTTATGAAAATGATATGCTTAAAACAGAGTTGATTCAGATGAAACATGACAAAGAGGAACTTATGAGACAATTTAGCACTTTGGAAGGTGAGCTAGTCGCTGCAAATGAATACAAGGACAAATTCAAAAAGAGCTCAGAAAAGCTTGATGATATGCTGAAAAGTCAAAAACCTGATGGAGAAACAGTTGGACTTGGATTTGAACATGGAGAAAGTTTTGGAACTGCAAACAATCATGATCACAACAAAATGGTAAGGCAACCCAATGCTTATCAATTCAATGGCAAATATTTTAATTGAAACAAATTTGGTCATAGAGAAAATCAATGCAGATTTAGGAATAATCATAATACAAACTTATCCACCGGTCAATGTTCCAAATGCAACAAACATGGTCATAACCCAAACAATTGTAGAATGAATGTAAAATGCTATGCTTGTGGTAGATTTGGACATCTATCTAATCAATGCAGAACTCAAACTGGGCAAGGTTATGGAAAAGCTATTCAAAGAAACAATGTAACCTGTTATGCATGTAACAAGATTGGGCATATTGCAAGATTTTGCAAAAGCAATAATGTACCAACAAACAACAGAGGATCTAATGACAAAGGCAAGGAAAAAGTGAATGAAATCAAGCAAGAATTCTCTAAATAATGGTTCAAGAAGAGAGATCAGAGAAATGATGAATCTGGTTCTGCATCGGTAGAACAGAGCATTCCTGCATCGACAGGAGATTCTTCATCTAACTAAGGAATAATCCTTAGGGGTAAGGCAACTAATTGAATATCATGCATTTTACCCTTAGATGGTGGTAAGAAGTCATAATTCTTCTTTACCGGCACATATGTTGAGTTTTCACTTAATCGACGAAGCATTTAATGTGGTTGTTAAGTTAACTTTTTGGTTATAAGGCATTAAAATCTCTCATTTTGACTTACCAAGCATTCAAGTATTCAAAGAGCGCAAAATTTGAGCACTGACATTCAAGAAGCGAAGCAACAAATATTTTCAAGGCATCCAAAGTTTTCACTTAAAAGACAAACAAGGTGTAGTCAAACTGGAACACAAGATTGTGGAAGATTTAGGGTTCGTTGACATCCTTCACGTGCCTGAATTTTTAGATGAGATTGTCCATTATGTTCTTAGCAGAATTCACGGTGAATTTTTATGGCTAGACTTAGTTTCCAAAATCACTAAGGAATCAATTAGGGTTGTTACTGGTTTACCTTCTACCGACACTAGGCCTGAGAAGAAAAAGAAAATTCCAAACAAAGAGGTTATGAACTCAACCGGCGCTACATTAGATAATAGATCACTCAGGGTCAGGGATATAACTGATAACAATGTCAAATATGCAAGTATGGTTATTGGATATAAGGTTTCACATACTAATAGGCTGAATTTTGTTTCTAGTTTATGCATTCATAGTGATTATGAGATGATAATGAACAATGCTCAAATTGACATTTGTGAGTGGTTGAAAGATGAACTATTAGAAAATTTGGATAAGATCAAAGGTGATAAGAAGGGAACTTTCAAATTTGGGAATTTGATTGTATGTTTAATGCTATATTTCTTGAATAAGATTCCCGGTATAGGCCACAAAGACTTTGCCTATGATATTTCTGTTGGAAAATAGATTAAGGAGGCAATTATTGGCATGGGCTTAGATGGTGACAAGTGGGTAAAAGAATACTTCAAGGACTTTCAAGCTAAAATGAAGAAAATGGAAAGAATCCCTCAGAATATTGTTGATATATATGACAAACATATATTCTTTGTTATTAAGAGAGATGAAGTATGGATGGAGACAGTTAGACCTAGAACTGTCTGGGTAACTGAGATGGGTTATAAAGTGATTCAAACATTTTGGAATCATGAGGATGAAAGGTCAAGTAGTTAAGACAAAAGGAGGTTAGTGGATCTAAAGGTGAGAATGTTAGAATCACAGTGACAAGCCATACAATACCTTTGTAGGATAATATTGAAAAGAAAGAAGTGATAAAAGGAGAGTATTGAGTTTGTGAACTCATTATCAATAAGGCAATGAAGTCAACATAGTGGAGAGAAAATGACAATGAAAATTAGGTGTAATCATGGATAGGACAATGACAAGGTATGATAAAGTACAATCATGGAATAAGGTAGCTAACAACCATAATGGCTATCATAAACAAAGAAAATACAATTCCAAGTTTAAAAGAATTAATGTTGCATCTGCATTTCTAGGATAATGGCATCAAGGGACAATACTCTAAGGGTAGTTAAGAATCACATGAGAAAAAGCATGATGAGTAGGACCAAGTGAATGAAAATGAAGTTGAATAAGATGTAGTGGTCTACAAGTGACAATCACATTAGTTCAAGGGGTAGTCACAACTATTAAATGATAATCATGTAACATATAGGACAACAATGTGGAAAGTGGAGTCATCATGTCGATCAAATGTGTTCGGTTAGTACATAGCATTTAGGGAAAAGTGGCAAGAGCCTTAAATTAAATGAAGGTGGAATGTTTAGGAATAAATTCATACATGGGCATAATAAATATATAATCAAGATGAATGAATCTAATTATGCATATATGGATAAAGTAGGGGATAAAAGCATGTGAATGAATGCAAAGGTAGGTGTAATAAATAGATAATGTACAAGAATATGAGTTAAAACATACATGACAAAATGAAATGTGTGTGAGCATGTGTAATTGGAGACAAAAAATGGATCGAGAAATGAGCCAAACTTTGTAAAAGATTTGAGTGTTTATTGAAGACCATTCTCAAGAAAAAGAAAAGTGTGTGAGAGCATATGTAAATGGAGATGGAGAATGGACTGGGGAATGAGACAAACTTTTTGGAAAAGATTGAGTGTTTCTTGAAGACCATTCTCAACAACTCAAGCACAATGGAGGAATCTAGCTTAATCATACTAGTGTTTCTTGAAGATCATTCTCAAGAAGAAGAAAAATGTGTGTGACCATGTGTAAATCGAGATGGGGAATGGATTGAGGAATGAGCCAAACTTTGGAAAATATTGAGTGTTTCTTGAAGACCATTCTCAAGAAGAATAAAAATGTGTGTCAACATGTATGAATGGAAATGGAGAATGGATTGGGGAATGAGCAAAACTTTTGGAAAATTTTAAGTGTTTTTTGAATGAGCATAATGGAGGAATCAATATTAATCAATATGGTAGGGAAGACTTTGATCTAGTCCCCTTGAAATTTTACAATTTAGCAACTTCTTCTCCTTTTATATGATTAGTGACAAGATTTGTGACTAGAATCATTGTGTAGCTCTAGAAGATGTGAGTGAGATTAGTATTGAAGAGAGCTCATGTATCTATGAGGTTCCCATATCCATTTCTTTATGCCACAACCTCATGCTCCTACCAATGAGAAATGCAATAGATGTAACTCTAAATGGTAAATAATTTCAAAAGAAAATGAAGATTAAATGAAAGACAAAGACTAACAAGGCTATATTAAGCCTTGATATAATCGTAGTTGTGCTCCATCTCTCTTAGGTGTCATGATACTTAGTAAGCGATCGATTTAATCATAGCCTTAGTAAGTAAATATTTTTAATTAAATATATTTATTGTTATTCAAATTCTCCTTAGGATGGTCTATATTAGTTCTTAGTCCCTAGAGTCTGACCGCATTCAAACATATGCATACACCATCCTAGTTAATTATTGACAAACCGATCACTTGGTCACTTCCACATTCTTTTATTTTACGCTAAGTCATAAGGAGTGGCAACACGTAGGTGTACATACTGAACCATGACAAGTTGCTCATGAAATTATTTTACAAATTATGTATAGTGAAGGGTGCAAATACTTAAATGATGTGTAATAAAAAATCAATTTTTTTTGTTAAGTTATTTTTGGGCATGACATTTGGTATCAAGGCACAACTCTCAACATAGAGAACATTGAAAATCATTTGGGTCAATATTTATTATGTGTGTTGGAAATATTTTTAATAAACCAAACTATTATACCCAAAAATACATCTATTTTTAAAAATAATTTTTCAAGTTATTTATTGTTCATTCATTTGTATACTTACGTGCTTATTTTCATATAAGGTAGGAATTTGTCCACTTTGAGACAAGTATACAACCATATGAGATAGGAATTTTTCCACATGGGGCAAGAGTTCATATATGCATTTGAGATATGCATCTAACCAAATGGGGTAAGCATCTATCCATAAAGAATACACATATGATCTTGTCAAAGATTTAGACTCATCAAGACCATCTAGGTCATGATTCACTCTATAAAGACTTATTGTCCCCTATTGAGAGTGGTAGAGTGCACCAAGGTCATATTATTTAAGAGCATATAATATAAAATAAAGTCTTGAAACCCACCTCAAAATTTGGCGCGAAGCACCTGGGAATCAAGCAATCCATTCATTAGATTCTTTCGAGTTTATCAAGAATATATATTATTTTATAATTTATCTTAGAGAATTTACTTTTCCTCCCCTTAATTGAATGATTGATTTTTTTTATTAATATAGTTTCATTAACTTTATTGGACACTCTGTAATCACTATCCCTAAACATCGTCATACTAGGAACATCCTTCATTCAGTAGACTACCTACATACACCTCTTCCACATGTGATCGAAGTATAATATATGTACTTATATTTTCTAAGATAGATTTGGTGTAAAATATTATGTGGGTGTGAAAGCTTGTCTAAGGACCCTTTTCTCTAGAAACAATTCTTTTATGACTACTACCCACAAAGGGAACCATTTAAAGTAATTGATCATCATGACCATCACTTGATTCTTATTTCCATACAATGCCTAGTCTTATAAAATAATGTCGCCCTTGAACCAAGTAACATATGTTTTATAAAATGTTTCCAATGGGGTCAAGGAATTTTTTGGGGCTAGAATACTTTTGAAAGAAATCAATGGCACTTTCATTACTTTCATTCCCAAAACCCAAGGTGCAGACTCTATGGACAAGTTTAGACCAATCAATTTATGCAACTCTTTTTATAAGATTATTTCCAAGGTTCTTACCACTAGAATTCTAACTGTCCTTCCTTCTTTGATTAATCATCAGCAAAATGGTTTTGTCCCTGGAAGACAAATTCTCGACTTCATTATAACTGTCCATGAGAATATTCATTTTCTTGTTAGGGATAAGAAGCAGGGTCTCATCCTTAAGCTTGATCTCTCCAAGGCCTATGACCAGGTTGACTAGCCTTTTCTTGTGAAGGCTCTTATGGCTTATGGTTTTTCCACCAAATGTGTTGACCTCTTCAGCCAACTTATTACCTTAGCCTCTTTTGTTGTTCTTGTTAATGGTTCCCCTTCCCCCTTCTTCCAAGCTTCTAGAGGACTAAGGCAAGGGGATCCCATTTCCCCTATCCTCTTCATCATTATGGTAGAATGTTTTGGTAGGTCCATGGAAAATATGGTTATGCAAGACTCTTTCAAGGGACTCCAACCTTCTTCTGCTAACCTTATTTGCTCCCATCAATAGTTTGTGGATGATACTATTATCATGGGGGAATCAAGTATCTCTGAAGCTAGAACCCTAAAGAATACTCTTTGTAAGTTTGCCTCAGCTTCTAGTCAGCTCATTAATTGGGTCAAAAGAAAAGTTTTTTTCATCAATACTCCAGAGAGAAGACAACAGAGAATCAACAAAATTCTGGAATGTAGGATTGCTGATCTTCCTACGACCTATCTTGGCCTCCCCATGGGCATTGCACCTCTTGATCCTTTTTGGAGCTCACTTGTGGATAAATTTCATAAAAAACTAGCTGGTTGGAAAGGAGCCCTTTTAAGTCAGGCTTGAAAGCTTCAACTTCTAAAGGCTTCTCTTCAAAGTATATCGATCTATTCCCTAAGCCTTTTCAGAATTCGAGTTATGTATGCTAATGCAATTGAGAAAATTCAAAGAAAATTCCTATGGTCAGGGGTTGAGGATAAGAAAATAATGTCTCTTGTGGCTTGGGATCAGGTATGCAGACTGAAAAGTAAAGGAGGTCTGGGCTTGAGAAGAATCTGGACCTTAAATGAAGCTCTATTGTCCAAGTAGGGCTAGAGAATGTTCCACTCAGATACTGAATGGTGTAAAATCTGGTGCAATAAGTACTCTCTTCTGTCCTCTTCTCTTTCTTCTTTTATCAATTTGGATATCAGTATTAATGGGTCCCATATATGGAATCACGCCTCTAAGTGCAGAGAAAGCATTGCTAAAGGAGTTATATGGAAAGTAGGAAATGGTAGGAAAGTTAAATTCTGGGAAGACCCCTGGCTTTTTGATAAACCTTTGATTGATATCCCTGAATGGGCCCCTTATGCTCCCTCCTGTATTAGAATTTTTGGCCCTTTAGTTGAAGGGTATTGGACTAGCAATAAATGGCAGAACATTGAAAGTATCCACCCAAGCCTCATTAAGCTCAAGATCCACCTATCTTTGGTCTGGTTGAACAAAGAGGAAGACTCCCTCATTTGGAAATATGAACCCAAAGGTATCATTTCTGTATCTTCAACGTATGGTGTTGTCTCCTCCACCCCTCTTGATAATCCTTTCTGGTCCAAAGCTTGGATTAAGGGTCTGACCCCCAAAATCAACTTCTTCTATTGGAATATTTTTCAAAATAAAATCTTGACCCTAGGTAACCTCAAGGGTAGAGGTTTTTCCTTTCCTAATAGATGTGCTCTGTGTCTTAAGGAGGAAGAGTCAGTGGACCACCTGGCCATCCACTGTTCCTATTCTGCCTCGGTCTGGGAAAGATTTCTTAAAAGTTTTAGCATTGATTGGGTGTTTCCTAAAACTATCAGTGAGTTGTTCTACTTCTGGAATATCCATTGGTCTAACTCCTTTTTGAGATCTATGTGGAAGCTTTCACTTCCTCACATCCTGTGGGGATTATGGAAAGAAAGAAACAATCACATTTTTAGGGACACATCCCTCAATCAGGATATTATGTTCCAGAAAATACAATGGGTGATTGTGGAGAATATTGGAATCATTGGGGATCCCTGTTTTTGACCAACCCCTTGGAATCTAACATTTTAAGTTCCTAGAAGTTGAAGAATGTTGGTAGCTCTGACCCCAAGCAAACAAAAGACTTGAAGCTAGATGGCAAACTCTCCCTCATGGTTGGTTCAAAGTCAATTTTGATGGTGCTGTAAAAGGTAATCCAGGCCTTGCGGGTTGTGGAGCTATTCTTAGAGATGATAAAGGTATATGCAAGGAAATGATTGCTATCCCAATAGGGAGTCAAACAAACCACAAAGCAGAAGCAATGGCAGCTCTCCAAGGTATTCTCCTCGCTAAAAGATGGAATTGCCCCTACATATGGATCGAAGGGGATTCAAACAACATCATTAAATGTCTCAAGGGGACCTCTAAGCCCTCATGATCTATCAATAATATTATAAAAGTTGCTAGAGACCTTATTAGCACTTTTGAAAAAAGTTACATATCTCATATCTACCATGAAGCCAATGGGTCTGCTGACTGGGCAACCAATGCAGTGGTCAATAAAGATGAAATGATTATGTAGACGGGAGAACAAGGACTCCTTGAGGATGTCAGACTAATCATTTTTAAGGACCGATATAGTAGCACTCCAAAGATCTTTGATGGACACAAAAATAATGAAATGGACTAAATGGAGTACTCCGAGTTATTATAATATTGTCAACACCATTTCTTATAATAATCATTCTATCACTTCCCACGCTTTCTGGGTAAATTTGGTAGCTTCGAGAAACTTTCTATCTAAAAATCTCTGCAAGTTTCAATATTCTGCTCTGAATAACAAAAACATGGGTGAAAACAGGCATCGATACGAACCTAGCAGCTGCAAGGAATGAAAGTAGAAGGAGGAGGTCTGGAATATTTTGCAGAAGGGTGGGTTTTCTAAATTTATGGAGAGACTCCATGGATGGGATGGCACGGTCACCATTTTCTTTTGCAAAAACTGGAGAAAGGGCACTTTTAAGATGGGAGACCAGTCTGCTGTCATAGATGAAGACCTTATCACCCAAGCCACGAGTCTCCAAAGGGAAGGAAGAAACTTCTATAGAGACAAAAAAGTGAGTAAGGAGGCCATTGACAGATATCCTGAAACTGATAAGGAGAAAAAATACTTGGTGAAGCTAAGTAAAACTTACTATCCCCCTAGGGCTTTTGTTAAACCATGGCGGGAGATCCTTTTTATTATAATGTGCTATATTACATTAGATGGAAGATTTACTAAAGTATATGGCTACCATTTTGTTTTGCTGAATCATTTTAGGCATGATGAGAAGGTTAAATTTCCTTATTTTCTATCATGCTCTATGAATGCCACCATTAAGGCCTATAAAGAGAGCCCTATGGTAGACACTGCCATGCATCAAGGCTTAATGGTTCTTATTTATGACCATCTCAAGACTAATCAAATTGCTCGCCCGCAACCCTCTATTGAGTCTGAGGAGGATGGGTCAGACTCTATTTTTTCTGTGGATGAGGGTTCCGATAGTGACCCAACTAGTGACTGTGAGGAGAGTTTGGATGACTCAAAATTTGAAATAGGTAAGAAGAGGAAATATATGAAAACCAAGCCTTCTTCCTCCAAGGGTAAAAAATCAAAAGGCAAAATCCTCCAGATTAGTTCCTCAGAGGAGGAGGAGGTCTCTGAAGATTCAAAGAAGGAGAAACCCCAGGGTTCTCTAAAAAAGAAAACTAAAGTCCATACACAGACTAGAAATAAGCAAAAGAGAAAGGAGGAGAATGTGAAGGAGCTGGAGGTTCATAAGCAGGAAAAGATTTCGGAAGCTGAACAAAACCTAGAGGAGGTGACCACTGGAGAAGTTCATAGGGTTGATGATACAACTACTGTTGGTGCCACTCCAAAAAAGGAACAAGACAACTTTGGTAAGATTGATCTTCCCCCAAACCCTCCTCCTAAGGGTATGAAAGGTTTTATTGACACCATGGAGTGGTTAATAACTAGTTACAAGAAAGTTGTGGATGACAACAAGAAGCTCAGCCACAAAATTCAGATTCTAGAAATTATCATCACCAGGGAAGGGAAGACTATGGCTGATTATATGGAGGATTTGAAAAATACTGTTGCAAAACCTAAAAATATAAGAGATTCCTTCAACCCTAGATTTGAGAAAATAGAGAAAGACCCGTTGGAGAGGACAACTAATGCTGATGCTATGGATCAAACTATATTGGACACAGTCAGTAAAGTCAGCAAAATTGAGGATTACCTCAAGAGTATTGTAGAGCAAAGTTTAAATATCTTGAAGGTTTTTGCTGGCAATACTAAAACTCTCATCAGCAAATTGGACAAGGAGAAGGATACCCTGAATATTGACCTTGACACTGAAGGCACAGGAGATGCTCAAGGACCCAGAACAAGAACTAGAGGTAAAAAGAAAGAAAAAAAGCCTAATAAGGACCTAGATGATCTCAAAGTTGTTGCAGCCACCTATGACCAATTGGTGATAAAGGCGGAGGACCTTCTGAAGACTATCTAACTGTGTAGTGCCTTCCTAGTTTCTTTGTTGTTTCTATCTTTTGCTGTCTTTTCAGTTTGCTGGCTTTTTTTCTAGTCATTTTGTAAGCGGTTTTTATGCTCTGGATTCTTTGACGACATATCTTAATTTCCTTTGTTAAAGGTTTCGGGTCTTGAAAACCTGTTTTTCTTAATTAATCAGAACATATGTTTTATAAACATGGTTTTAAAATAGAATCCTTTTTATTTACTCAATGAAAAATAAATAAATATAAAAAATATAAGAACCCAATTAGTTCTATCCATTCAAATACCTTTTTAAAAAAAATTTAATATATAATTTTTTATTTTTAGAAATAAAATGCATAAAGAACATTATAACCTTTGAAATCAATCATAAGTATTGGAAGTGATATGTAGGAAATGAGATCCTAGCCTAGGAATGTAAACTAATATCTCAAGTCTCCATGGCATATCATTGGAATCATAACTAGGTTAAGCTACGGTCCCAATAAGAGAGTTGGACACTAAAGGTTTATAATTCATTTGTTGCAATAGAATTGAGATTTTGAATTGTGTGTAAATGAAATATTTTAAATGATAGCATAAGGATAACTTTCAACATAAATAATGAAACACAATATTGAGATTCATTACAATAAGATACATCTGGAAATGAGACATAGTAAGAAAATTGTAGTTGCAATCTGGATTGGAAAGTGTTGGACTAGTGTGCTATTTTCCCAAGCCTTGAGGGTGTCCAAACTACTAGAAGGTTCAAAAATGAAATTAGGAGGTCTTGCAAGATTTCTTCCTAGAAATCAAACAAGTATGTTTGGTGGCCTAGTCTAGGTGTTTCTACCTATTCAAAATCTATAACTACCAATCTTAGTCTTCTCTACACTCTTCTAACCTCTTTTGTTATTAAATATGAACTTGTACACACAAAAACAAGAAAAAATGGTTGTGATCTATGGGGGTTTTTCTAAGTGAAACCCCATTTTGGTTTTACCACATACATAATAGAAATTATTGATATAAAAGAGAGCTTGTCCTTGGTAGGATAGAGGCTAAATTTTATTGAAATGTTGAAATGAAATATATTACCTTAGGTGTGATAATGATGGTGATGCAAAGCTCTCTAGACAATTCTTCTAAGTGTTGTTCCAATAAAATGATCACAAAACATAAATCATGAACATTAAATCATACAAGAATGTAGAGTGTTGTAGCTTGCTACTCAATCTACTCAGATCTAAAATGCTTGAATGCTCTTGGAATTATTTGAAACCATAACTTAACTTTATGAATTCTAATATTTTCTTTGCATAGGTTTCACAAGGTATTTTTGAGTTTAGGCTGGCCTAAAATGGTCAAGTACAAAAATCAAGGCCAAAATTCAAACTGTGAAGGCTTGCACTAGTAATGATTGCAATTTTGAAATTTTTTGGCAAGATGGATGTGTTGGGTGCCTTGGTCCCACCAAAATAGGGCCTCCAAAAGGGATTCATAAGTGTCAAGGTTTGTGATGTTAAATTAGGTCCTAATTTGAGTATTTGATGTAGTTAAATTCTAAGATTGACAATTGAATTATAGAGTAGAATAGGGCTCAAATAGGCTTAAAATCATCTAGGAAAGAGCACACTAAAGTAGCCAAAGTGTGAAATTGTGAAGGGGTACAATTAACTATACTACATTTAGCTCCCACTTTAGTGGGGGTGTGAACTTACACTCATACTTATTGTAAAGTAAAGATATAGAGATAGAGAAATAGAGAGAAAGATATACTAGGGATAGGATGACACTAAGTTGAGGATACAAAAGGTCCCAAGATTAAGATTCTATCAATCCACACAAAAAATTCAAAGCTGTAATATACAAATTAAATAATATTATTACTAAGCCAAAAAAATGGTTTCAAGTCAACTAGGTGAAGAGACATCAATGTAAAGGTTGTCTCAACCACTAGTATCATTTTCAACATGTTATCGCAAAAGCAAAAGCAGACTTTTAGAAAGAGATGAGATAATACACCAATTAAGGATGAGAAAAAGGTATCGTGGTCTAACAACTAGCAAGTTATGCTATGTTAGGGGTCCACACAGATGGCATGAATTTTAATAGCCAACAAGTTGTGTTATGTTGGGTGATTCATGCAGTGCAACAAACAATTACATTAACAGCCTTGCTATGCTAGGTAATGAATGCATGTGAAAGAATAATAAAAAGCGATCATTTAGTAATTTAGCATCTTTTCCAAAGTATGATTCAACACTTAAACAATAGGGAAATCCATGATTATGATGATATTGTGGATGATTATTATAAAATCCCAAGAATTTAGCTAAGGAATCATTTGTAGAAAAGATGTCAAATGAAGGCATGCTAGAAGTGGAACTAACATCAATAAAGGGAGGATAAACTAGAGAAAAATATTTAGAAGAAGTAGATATTACATTCACATTGAGAGATGGTCTATCCGATTCTTTGGTGTGCTTTAAATGATTACATCCAAGTCCAAAGGAAGCTTCATGTGCATAAGTTTCTAAAGAAACTTTACTGCCTTGTTTTTTCACCATAACCATTGCCTCTATATGCACTCTTAGATAAGATATGGAAACCAAAATCATAAAGAGATATCATTTCAGAAAGAGATGGTTGTGTGTCATGAGTCTCAATGTCACACAAAAATAGAATTAGAAGACTTAGTTGGAGTAGAAGTAGCTGCAAAATTGTTATTATGTTTCTTAGAAGTTGAATCCTTTGTGGATACCACAATATCATCCTTTTTGGTCTTAGATTCTAATGGAGGGATTTTATATTCTCCTACATAAGAAGGTGTAAAATCTAGTGACATCCAATCTTCCTCTAAGAGAGCCTCTATAGGTGAAGGAGTATCTTTATTAGGAGATGGTGTATTTGTTTGGATTGGAGAAGGAATTGAAGAATTTTAAAGGAGATTTAGATTATTCTTCAGTTTGTAAACAACTTTGTACGTTCTTATCATCTTCTAAGATATACATCTTGTTTTTGTAAATAAAATTGAGGTTGCAATGAAGAGTTAGAGGGATTTATTGCATAAAATGAATCCAAGATCTACCTATAAGAAGGTTATAGGTAAGGGTATCAGACATGACATGGATAGGTATAGGGAAAATGACAAGACCTACCTTGATAGGCAATGTAATTGTACCTAATGGCTATCTACCCACATATCAAAGCCATGAATAGAAATAGATTCAGGCTAATAAGAGAAGTATCCACTTTGATTTTACGCAACAAGTCAATGCTACACACATTAATACCTAATCTGTTATCCACTAATGTTCATATTATTGAATAACCATTGATAAGGAAAATAATCTTAAGAGGATCATATTGGTTTTTAACTTCCAAAGAATGTTACTCGTTTTAAGAAAACACAATATCTACCTTAGTTGCATGCATGTATTCTATAAAAGTTGCTACATCATTAGGTCTCACAAAAGGTGAAACAACTATATTTTGCAAAGCTTCTTGGAGAATTCCATGATATGTAGGAAATTTTTGAATTGACTCCAAAGGGACATCTTGGCTATAGTAGCACAAAGTTGTTCAACAAGATCATACTTCTTTACAAGATGTTGGGTAAGACAAGGTTTAGGAGGAAGGATTGGTTAAGAAGAAGGAAGAGAAGAAGAAGAAGGAACAAATGACACAAGATGGGTTGTTTATTGTTTCCTGTGTATATGTATGAGCATGTAATGTCCCCAAATTTTTATAAAGTGACTTAATTAAATTAATTAAAATTAAATTAATCAATTAAGTTGTCCAAAAATTAATTGTAATGGTGAAAAATTAGGGTTTCCACCATTAGAGAGATGAAAACAACCAGTTTGCCATTGCATTCAAAAGAGGGATGAATCCAATAGATCCAATCCCAGCTTAAGAATAATAGGGACTGAATATTGAATGGATTTAAGGGGTGTGTGATTTTATTGACCCTCTTTTGTGAGTTGAAATGCTGAATTAAGGTAAAATGTTGGAAAATGAAGGTAAAACTGAGAAAATAGTGAGCTATAGATGTAGGATTTTTGCATGAACCTAGATCTGAGCAATATATGTAGATTTGGACCTGATCCTTGAAAAAGCTACAAAAATGTTGAGACCATGGTGGTGGGCACCCTAGCCCTCCTACTTTTTCGCACACCAAAAAGGGTTGATTTGTCTATGCAAATAAAGCTTATTATAAAGATTGTAGCTCTGTACCTATTTCCAGCACACCGAAAGAAGGGGAAATAGGCTGGGAATAGGGGTTTGTCTAAGTCAACTTTTAGTTTAGGAATTAACCTTGAATGAAATATTGCAAATAATTGAAATAAATGATGGAAAGGTATACCTTAGATCTACAATGAACAATAATGATGATTTACTTCTTGAATGTAGTCACATATGTATGAAGTAACATGAACATGACAAAACTCTAATCACACACACACACTTGCAGAGGAATGATGTCAAGTTTCTCCATAATAGATAGATGAAGAATATACAGCCTTGAAGACCTCTAAAATGCTTGATGATGAATACTTCAATGCTTGAATGCTTGATTTATTGATTGTAGTGCTCCCAATTTCGCTATATATCCAAAATGAGAGGGGAAGACCTCCTTATATACTTGCCCATTGTCAAACATATTAATTTTCTGACACAAAACAACATGAAGCAAGGTTTCTCACTCAAAATTTGGATAAGGCAAAGGGTTTAAATTAGGGCCCAATTAGGGAGGATAGTGAGGATCAAGGCACCACACCCCAGTCCTACCCCATATTTGGGCCAATGTTAAGGGTCCCAGCAAGGTAGAATGTAAAAATATGGCCATTATTGCATGGCGCAAGCATAAATAGGTCCTAATCAAGAATGAGCATGCGAATACTAAGGTGAGGGCCCTAAATATGGTCAAAATTGCAAAGGATGTAATTTTAGGATGCTATATTTAGTCCCTACTTTAGCGGGAGTATGAGCTTACACAAATACTCACAGTAAAGTAGAACAAATAGAGATGAATAAGATGAGGAATGAAGAGAAAAATCACAAGGAGTATAAGACATCACTAATGTCAAGGAACCAAGCCCCCAATCTTAGGATCTTAAATCACTCAAACATATGCAAGGGCACAAAACAAGACAAATATAAAAAGGAAAACAAAGACAAAAGGACAAACAAAGGCAAAAGACAGAAAAAGACACACAACAAAAGCTAAAGACCAAAACAAGACCTCAAGTCAACTAGTCAAAGAGACCTCGATATCAAAATGTCTCAACAACTAATATCATTCTTGGAAAATGCCATCTCACAAACATAAGTGATCACATAAAAGAGAAAAGAAAGCATCATCCATGAACTATCAATAGTAAAGCTACGAGTTCATGAGAGGAAGAAGAGAGAGCATGAATACATGCTATATGTGTTTATCCAACTGATCCATGAAAATAATGATGAGAGAGAGAACATAGATACCTTGCTCCTAGATGTTTGCATCTAGGTGATTCAGGTTGGGGAGGAGACTAGGAATAGTCTAGCCCTATTCCACTAGTTCCACTCATCCTTGTGTGTGTGTACAAGCGATGTCTAGTTTCAAGTGTATAGCACCCTATATAAGAGTTTGTTTCCTTTGGATTCAAGTGTTCTTTAACCTGTTTAAGACATGTAATGTAAAGGCAAATGCCAAGAGGTGATTGTGTGTGCAAATGCCAAGGGGCGAATGTGCAACTTTGAAAACATCTCATTTAAGTGTTTTGTTTGGGTTTCTAGAACATGTAACCCTAATTAAAATGGATAGATGTCTTGTTTCAAGGACATCCCATGTAAGAGTTTTGCTCTGGTTTTGAGTGTGAAGCATATCATGTAAGAGTTTTGCTCTAGTTTCGAGAATGAACACCTCATTTAAGACATACAAAAATGATATGCAAAAATATAGTACAATATGGTACAAAGGGAACAATATGGGTACCCCCCCCATTAAGATGTCAACATAGCCCTATGTTGATGTCTTAAAGAAGCTTAGAAACATTGATACCAGCCTTCAACCAAGGAGATATCATTTAGTAAACAATGTCATAAATCCAAGCTAAAAGAGGGAATACTCTTATAAGAAAGGATAAGATAGTTGAAAAAGAGATATCTTTCAACATGTGTAAAGGAGATCCTTGGAGGAGAAGAGATCTTTGCTCAAAACACATCTACCTCCAAGAGGAGTTTCTTGAACAAATATAGAATCTTCTACTAGAAGAAGGGAAGGAGAACAAGAATGTATACCTTCCCCCTATTTCTAGGTGAAAGAGATTCTTGATGAAGGATGGCACACTTTTGAACAAATGTGAGGGGGTAAGTTTATGATAGGTGTACATCACCAAGTGAAAAAAGAGGTTGTAGCCAAGGACTTACACCTCTTATATAATAGAGAATCCTTGAGGAAACAAAAAATTCACACAAGGAAATGACACCAAATAATGAAACAAACATCACTCAACAAAGGAAAAGTAGTTCCTTAGAGAGAGGGAAAGAGAAATAAATCATTGCCCCCCAAGTGTAAGGACAATGAAAAGAACTGCACAATTTCCAAAGAAAGATTGAACATAAGAAAATGCACAATATACTCACGTGAATGAAAATCCAATGCAAGAAAAGATATTAGTATATGTAAATTTTAATTCTAAAGAAGAGGTATGTTTGCAACAACAATGCAGGAAAAATGAGAGGGGGGTGAGTCAGTTTTCATCAAACTTAAAATAATTAACCTCAACTTCAGATCTGATCAAGAACAACTATATCAAAGATAAACACCACATCAACAACACACATAACACACAAATTTTTGACATGGAAAACTTGGTTAAGGGAAAAACCACAATGGGAACCTACCCACAATATGATGATACTCTGTAGAAGTATGTGTAAATATTACAATGGGGAATGCACATGCATTCAGGCACACTACCTAGAGATCGTTGCTAAAAAACAACAAAGGGATACAACCATGGGAAGGTTCACTGCCTTACGAAGATTGGACAACAATCCAGATTACATGAATTGAAAGAATAACATCTCCAAATGCTTGCTCACAGTTTCACTTAAACACATTGTCTGCACTACAACACTTCTCTTCTCTTCTCCACACTACCAAAGGATAAATTTGCTTATTCGCACATATAATACTCTCAAAGATCACAAACACAACCACAAACATACATCTTACATGATTACTACACTTATCTATACAAATCATCAACCTTAACTTCAGGGTTGACTCAACTCATAAGACCTAATTCCAAAATCACATCACACAATACATAAATCATTATGCAAACCAATACAATGTTGGCAAGGACATAGCATGGATGCAAATCAAAACCTCAAACATGCAACACCACCAAATATATCGCCAAGATCATCTGCAACATGCAAGAACCATCGGGTTGGCAAGAAAGATGTATAACACGAAGAATACCATTGGACCAATAAAATCTTCAATAACACACACATCGATCAATGCAAACCAACAATACACATGGCACACGATCGAAGAACATCAACAAGCAATTTGATTTCCTCCACAACAACCATAATAACTCGGATAACTAGAATCATCATCATTTCCCTTCTGGAGCTCAAGAACACCAACATCAAACTGAAAGATACGCTTGTGAAGTTCCAAATCATGAACCACCCGAACTAAGAACACATGTGAATGTCCCAAACACTCTCCAACATCCACTCATCATAAAGAATCAATTATGTAGCAATACAAACTAAAAATCACAACTCGGTAATATAGAACCAATAGAAAAACCAATCATCACACTAGATTGCATAACTCAATCAAACCACCTTCCATAATACTAAAACTCATATTGAATCAACTAGAGATAAGTATCTCAAAACCCATTAATCCACATCAGCATAACTGTAACCAAGCCAACTCTCTGCAACATCAAAGCACAAGAACATAGGAATATGTTGATATCAATAACAACAACACATTCCAATAACTCTAATATCCAACAATCTCCCCATTTGGTATTGATGGCAACATATGAATGTGAAAAAAAATCAATGCAAAGAAAGAAATAAACTCTAGTAATCTCCCCCTGAGATCGTGCACACAATAGCTCTCTACCTTAGATAGATAAGATAGTTTTTCACATGCTTCTATCCCACTTTGACATCAATGCTAAAGGCATATACAAATCATTATTTTTCCCCTCATAGGACAAACTCACAAATATGAACACCTAAATCACATACTGACTACTCCCCCTGAGTAGAAACACCCACTTATCAATCTAAATATCAAAATAAGACTATGAAGTCCACCGGATTGATGCAACTCAATGCATCTAGTTCACAATAGGAGGGGCAGTCACCCCTAACTTCTCTCTCAGATATACAAATAAATCTATAGGCAAAGGCTTCATGAAGATATCTACAATCGGTTCCTTTGTAGGTACATACTCCAATATAACTTTTTTCTCATTCATCTTCTCTCTCAAGAAATGAAACTTGTCTGATATATGTTTTATCTTAGAATGCAACACTGTATTCTTAGAAATATTGATAGCACTTGAATTGTCATAATATTCAATAGTAGGCTCATTATAAACAACTCTAATATCCTTTAGCATCTTCTTCATCCAAATTACTTGAGTACAATTGCTAGCATCAACAATGTATTCAGCTTCTACAACAGATAAAGAAATTGTTAGAAGCATCCAAGAAGGAAGACTGAGAGGGGTGGGGGGGGTGAATCAATCTTCACCAGATGTAAAAACTTAATCACAAACACAGATTTGATAAACTGCAATAATAACACAGATAAGCAAATTGAAAGCACAACACACAATACCAATATTTTGACGTGGAAAACTTGGTTAAGGGAAAAACCACAGTGGGAACCTACCCATAGTAAGATGATAATCTGCAATAGTATGTGAAAATATTATAATGGGGAATGCACATCCATTTAAACACATTGCCTAGAGCTCACCTCTCAAAAGATAATGGCTTGGAAGGCTACAACCCTTAGGGAAGTCTCACTCACTTACAACAAGATTTGAACTACAATCCAAAATAAATGAACTGAAAGTATAGCATCTCCAAATGCCTAATTACAGTTTCAGTTAAGCACATATGTCTTCCCTACAACACCAATCTCTCCCCAATCACAACACCGAAGGATGAATCACTTTTTCGCACATAAACCTCTCTCTGATAATGCAGACATAACATCGACACCTAAATTACATGAACATGTCACCTATATATACAATTCATCAACCTTGATAACAAGGTCGGCTAAACCCTCAACCCTTAATTATACAATTACATCACATGATACAAAGAGAGACCACCAGACCAATATAATGATTTACATAGCATAAAATAGACCTAAATCAAATTCACAAATGCTCAATTCCATCGGAAATCATGCCAAGATCAACTGCAACATGCTACACCACCAAGAAAACCGCATAACACGAAAATCATCACCGCTTGATTCAAACCACCCAAAACTCGCACAACGATCAATATGGGTCATCAAAAAAATAGGACACAACTAGGAAACACCAATAAGCATGTTAGAATCATCAAGAACAACTACACCAATGCCACTTATCAAATCTTCACTGGTCAACGTCTGAAAGCTCAAGAACACAACCAATCAACAACTGTCACAAAGAAAGATAACTTGTAGAGAACCAAATCATAATCCATTTGAAATGAAGATACACAAGACCATCCCAAGAAATACCCCAAAAAATCAGTACAAGATCTGATCACACCGAAATATATCGGAGGAAATATTGAGCTCTATAAAACAATGATGAACAAAACAACACTACAAACCAGATCATAAGATCTTCCCAATCTGCAATCACCAGAGCAATACACAGGAATATGTTGACATCAATGACAACAATATATCCTAGCAACAACAATGACCAACAATATCCAACAATCTTCCCCTTTGGCATTGATGGCAACATATGAATGTGAAAAACAATCAATGCAAAGAAATAAGATATCTTTAGCAAACTCCCCCTAAGATCAGGACATATAAATAAGTTTTTCACATGATCTCTCTCCCCCTTTGACAAAAATTCCAAAGATCTCATGATAGAAAACCAAAATTAATCTCCCCCTTAGAATATGAAATATGAATCTCTCTCCCCAAAACATAGACTACTCCAGCAAAGGAGCAGTATCAACTCACCAATCCGGATAAAAGGATAAGACTATGAATTCCACCGGATTGATGCAACTCAATGCATCTAGTTCTCATTAGGAGGGGTGGATACCCATAACTTGTCTCATAAATAGAAAAATGTATCTGCAAGAAAAGGCTTAGTGAAAATATCAACTATTTGTTCCTTTGTAGATACATACTCCAACTTCACCTTCTCTTCACTGACTTGCTCTCTCAAGTAATGATATTTGATTGACACATGCTTAGTATTTGAATGTTGCACTGGATATTTTGACATGTTAATAGCACTAGAATTATTACAGTATATAATAGTAGGCTCATCATAAATAACTCTGATATCTTTCAACATTTTCTTCATCCAAACTACTGGAGTGCAATTACTAGCAGCAACAATGTACTTAGCTTCAGCAGTAGAAAAGGATACTGAATCTTATTTCTTACTAGCCCATAAAACCAACTTCTTACCCAAAAAGAATTCTCCACTGGTAGTTCTCTTCCGGTCATCAACATCACCAGCCCAATCTACATCAGTGTAGGTACATATCATGAAATCATCATTCCTCAAATACCATAAACCATAATTCATAGGTTCTTTCAAGTATCTAAATATCCTCTTCACAATAGTGACATGACTCTCTTTTGGATCAACTTGATATCTATCAGCCATGCACACAACATACATAATGTCTGACCTAGTCTGAGTAGGATATAGAAGTCCACCAACCATAGATTTGTACAAGCTCTGATTAGCTTTCAGAGATTCATCATTCTTAGACAATTTACAACTAGTCACCATAGGAGTTCCAACTAGTTTGGAGTCATCTAACCCAAACTTCTTCAGCAATTCCTTCACAAACTTAGTTTGAGATATGAATATACCTTTTCCAATCTGTGAAATCTGCAATCCTAAGAAGAATTTCCTCTCACCTATCATAGACATCTCAAATTATTTTTGCATATCACCAACAAACTTCATACTCAAGTCATCATCACCTCCAAAGATAATATCATCAACAAAATCTTTAACAATCAGGATGTTATCATTTTCTATCTTAAAGTGCAGGTTACTGTCAGCAGCACCTTTACTAAATCCCAACTTCAACAAACATTTATCTATTCTAGCATACCAAGCTTTAGGGGCTTGCTTTAGTCCATAAAGAGCTTTCTTCAACTTACATACCATGTCCCCATTATCTGACAATGAAAATCCATCAGGTTGCTCTATGTAGACTTCTTCCTCTAGATCACCATTCAAAAAGGCAGATTTGACATCTGTCTGATATACCTTGAAATCTTTATAAGCAGCATAAGAAAGCAACAATCTAACAACTTCAAGTCTGGCCACCGGAGAAAAAATCTCCTCATAATCAATTCCTTATTTATGAGAATATCTTTTGCAAACCAGTCTAGCTTTATTTCTGACAACTTCATCGGCTTCATTCAATTTGTTCCTGAATACCCATTTAGTACCAATAATATTCTTATCCTTAGGTCTAGGCACAAGTTCCCAAGTATTATTCTTTTCAATATGATCTAGTTCTTCTTCGATAGCTCTTATCCAATTTTCATCTTTGCAAGCTTCAACAACATGTTTAGGTTAAACTTTAGAAATCCAGCATACTTATTCAACAACTAACCTTCTTCTAGTCATTACACCTTTATTCTTATCATCAATAATCTGATTTTCAAAATGATTCAGTCTTACATACCTCAGAGTCTTTTGATTATTCTAATTATCAGGTTCCTACACTTCTTCAACAACATCCTGATTAACTATCTCTATCAGATCATTCTGCTTAGGTTCTTCAGTCTAAACAAGGGGCTAAAACAATATGTTGTCCATCATCATAACCACATCCTCTGATCTCTTTTCCAAGGTTCTCATCCACCTTCATATTTTCACTCTCCACTATCTTTCTCAGTCTCTTTTTATAACACCGAAAGGCTTTGCTCTTTGTTGAATATCCCAATAAAATTCCTTCATCACTTCTAGCATCAAACTTTCCTATATCCTTATATGTCTTGATATAACATTTACTACCAAATACTCTGAAATATCTCAGAGTAGGAAAATGACCAAACCATAGCTCATAAGATGTCTTACTGGTATCACCTTTGATGTGAACTTTGTTGAATGTGTAAACAATAGTGCTAATGGCTTCTCTCTAGTAGATCTTCAGAACATTCCCTTTAATCAGTATAGTCCTTGCAACATCCAAGACAGTTATGTTCTTCCTTTCAACAAATTCATTCTGTTGAGGGGTTCTAGGAGCAGATAATTGTCTTATAATCTCATGCTTCTCACAAAATGAATTGAATTCACCGAAATAAAATTCTCCACCTCTATCAGATCTCAAACACTTCACCTTCAATCTAGACTCAGTCTCAACCTTTTCTTTGAATATCTTGAATTTGTCCAATGCTTTTGATTTCTCCTTCAAATAGACAACCCACATCATCCTGGAATAATCATCAATTAGTAGCATAAAATATCTATCACGCTGCACACTTCTAACATTTGTAGGTCCACATAGGTCAGTATGCACAAGATCTAGCAATCCATCTAATGTATACTATTTTCTCTTGAAAGAAATCCTTGTTTGCTTACCCAACTGGCATTCCTTACATATCGGATTAGAAGGCTTAACAATCTTAGGTGAATCTCTAACAACTTGTGTAGAACTGATCTTAATCATTGAATTAAAATTTACATGACACATTCTCCTATGCCACAACCAACTCTCATCAATTTGAGAAATCAAACAACTTTTCTCACTAGCATTCAAATGAAAAATGTTACCTTTAGTCTTAGTTCCAGATGCAATCTCTATACCAGAGGCATTTAATATTTTGCATTTTTCATCCTTGAATTGTAGATCATAACCTTTATCAACCATCTATCCAACACTCAAAATATTATGCTTTAAACCTTCAACATACAAGATATCATCAATGTTATTCTTACCATCAAAAGAAATAGAATCTCTCCCACGGATCACATAAGCTTTGTCATCTCCAAGTATAACTATTCCACTATCAAATCTTTCCATACTTACAAATTTGATTTTATTAGCGGTCATATGATGTGAACAACCACTATCAATCACCTATTCATCTTTCTCTTCAACTTTACCAGCTAAAGCTTTCTCCTCAATAGTACAACTAGTGGAATCAACAGGTACAGGTCCATCTTCCTTAATGACAAAGGATACAACTTCATCTCCTTCTGATTCTTCATCTGTAATACCTTCATCAGCAACATAGTAATAGTTCTTCTGATTTCTATACTTCTGGCTAGGCTTGGAAGGCTTATCATACTTCTCATGCTTTTCATATCTATCATTCCTATCATGCTTGTCAAACTTATCATGCATGTCATACTTAGCCATTCTCTCCAAGCATCTAGAAGAAAAATATCATATCTTATTACAAGAGAAACATTTCAAAGGCAACTTATCGGCTCCTTTAGGCAATCTCTGGGAAATTAGTGCTTCAAGTTCATCCAACTCTCTTTCTTTCTCTTCCATCTCTCTTCACTCTCTTTCATATCTAGATATTTTTCACTCATCAGGATCATATTTTTACTTACCAGATACACATGCAGATGCTTTGAATCAAGTCTCAGACTTTCCATGTGATTCTCCAAACTCACTTAGCTCAGATGCAACAATATTTCCAGCCAACATATCTCTTGTCACTATAGTCACACTCCAGATCTCATCAATAGCAACAACCTTATGTTTATAAGAAGGAGGCAAGGATCTCAACACCTTAGCAACAATTTCATCTTCTTCAATGGTTCCACTGGTACATCTGATACCTAGGACAAGATCATTCACCTTAGCCATGAAAGAGTATATATTCTCATCATCTCCCATCTTCAACATCTCATATTTTCCTTTCAAACTCTATAACTTAGCAATCTTCACCTGTTTATCACCTTCATATAGAATCTCATGCTTTACCCAGATCTCATGTGCAGTTTGAAGTCCCATTACATTTGTCATTTTAGAATTAGTTAGGGCACTAAGCAATGCTTCCTTCACTCTAACATTATGTTCAGCTTCCTTGATCTCATCAGGAGTAGATGGTCCATTCAGAGGAACAATATAGGCATTCTTTGTAATCTTCCAATAATCTTCACCAAGACATTTCAAGTGCACTTCCATCCGGTCCTTCCATATAGCATAGTTACTCCCATCAAATCTCAGACTGTCCTTCTTAAGGATAATACCTTCAGCTGCGATCCTAGATCTCCTCAAGTGATTAAGCTTCTACCAAAGGATCTAGCACTGATACCAATTGTTAGCAACATCCAAGAAGGAAGACTGAGAGGATGAGAGGTGAATCAGTCTTTACTGGATACAAAAACTTAATCACAAACACAGATATGATAAACTATAGTAATAAAAAAGATAAGAAAATTGAAATCAC
This sequence comes from Cryptomeria japonica, assembly GCF_030272615.1. NCBI lineage: Eukaryota > Viridiplantae > Streptophyta > Pinopsida > Cupressales > Cupressaceae > Cryptomeria > Cryptomeria japonica. Next base: position 422,839,051 of record NC_081410.1, on the reverse strand, counting down.
AACACACAATACCAAGATTTTGACGTGGAAAACCCGGTTAAGGGAAAAACCACACTGGGAACCTACCCATAGTAAGATGATACTCTGTAGTAGTATGTGAAATATTACAATGGGAAATGCACATGCATTCAAGCACACTGCTTAGAGCTTAGTGCTCAAAAGATAATGGCCCGAAAGGCTACAACCCTCAAGGAAGTCTCACTGACTTACAACAAGATTCAAACTACAATCCAAAAGACATGAACTAAAAGAATAGCATCTCCAAATGCTTGATTGCAGTTCCAGTTAAGCACAGATGTCTACCCTGCAACACCAATCTCTCCCCAATCACAAAACCGAAGGATGAATCACTTGTTCACACATAAATCTCTCTTTGATAATGCAGACATAACATTGACACCTAAATTACATGAACATGTCACCTATATATACAATTCATCAACCTTGATAACAAGGTTAGCTAAATCCTCAACCCTCATTTATAAAATTACATCAAACTGTAAAGCGGAAAATCGTGATCGAACCCTAGTTGTTCTCCCCTCTTCCAACTCCGAGGAGAGAGAAGGGAGGTTCGCTAGGATTCGATGGTTTTCACTTAGGGGAGAGACTTTACATTCAAAAGAGGGGTTGAAACCCACAAGATCCAATCCCACGCAATGCAAGATTGGATGCTAAATGTGTTTCAAGGGTTAAGACAGCAAGGCTACCCTCTTTCGTAAAGAATGTTGATAGGAGAATTAAGCTAAGCATGCATAGAAAGTGATAAAGATTCGCTTATAAACTGAGATAGGAATACAGTATGAAGCTGTGGACCTGGAATTAGCAGTAAAATGTCGATACGACGCTGTCCTGCAAATTTGAGCAAAAGTTGTCGGGACGATGGCGCCCGGCGCCACGGTCCTCCGAAAAATCCGCGAAACGAAGGGGGATCTGTTCGTCTCTGCACAAGGATTCCAGATCTTCAATTTCAGCCGTGTACCTGCAACCTACACACAGAAAAGTGAAGACAATAGGGGGGTTAGGGATTAGGGGTTTGCCTTTAGGTCAAACCCCGGTTTTGGAATTAACCAAGAAATGAGCAAGTGCTGTAAATGTAAATGACTATAAAATAAGTACTAATACCTTGTTCTAAGGATGTTGGTATCCTTATGTGCGAAGGTTTAGATGTTGTATGTTGTATGTTGTATGTAACATGTAGTATATGATCTCCTCTTCAATGGTTGAATCCTTGTCTTGAATGCAACACTTAGCCTTGAATGGAGACTTGAAATGATCAATTGCTTGAAGGAATGCTTGAATGCTTGAATGCTTGAGTATAATTTCCATGCATTTTCCATCATGTCGAATGAAAGAGGAAAATGTAGTTTATATACTTGTCATTTAGGGCTGATAGACTGATTTTCCCGACCTTAGGCCGACCAGGAAAGTTAATTTCCAAATTGCAAACAAAAAGACCCGAGACCCCTTAGGAGACCGGGCCCAAAATAGGACCCAGGGACCAGGGCGCTGGGCGCCCTGGTCCTGAAGGACTAGGGCACTGGGCGCTCTGGTCCCACCTCCCGGGACAGCAGGGTGCTTGAAAAATGCAGTTTTCAGTGTCGTGAGCAAGTTTCAGGGTCTCCATTCAGGTTGCGTGTTGTGTCACCATCGTGAAGACCGAAATGCAGTCGAAATTGCAAGTGTCACAATTTTAGGATGCTACATTTAGCCCCCACTTTAGCGGGAGTATGTATGCTCATACTTCCGGTAAAGTACAAGGAAACAATATTGAAAGACTTTCACCACGTCAAGGAGGCAAGATACACCAAGCCCCCAGTGGACTAAGGATCTTACGACTTCGATTGACAAAGTAAAAGGGAAGATCGCGAGGAAGAACCATGACTGTCAGTAGTAAGGTTCCCTCACTATGAGTCATGCAAGAAAGATATCAAAATTTTTCAAGGCAAGGCTAAATTTGCCGAGAAATTTTCAAGTATCTTGAAAAGATATGAACGGGATGTATGCCCCCCTACGTTAAAGCGATCGCACACGCCTCACCGGGGGTGATTGTTTTAACGTAGTGATACACATAAGAAATGAGAAAGGAAAGGAGCACGTTATCGCAAGGATTTAGCCCCCAAGTGTGAGATAAGCCCAAGGATAATAGACACAAAACACAAAGCACAAGGTGACTTCACTTTCCTCGGGGTCAATATGCTATATGATAATTCATGTATATGTATCATATGTATGTATGCATAATTGTTCTTCATTCCCCAATCAAGGAAGGTCACCTAGAAGAAGGGAACACATGTGTCTTTTGAGTCAACATGAGAGAGATCAAGAGATCTCAATGCTTTGCATCGTCCTCAAGTAGACAACACTAAGGACAACAAATAGAAGAATGAGAATAACATATAGAAGAAGTAACACAAGAGAGGAGGAGAGAATCTGCTATGCTAATGTAACTAGTCTAGCACGTCATCTACCCCCCGATCTTGCTGATCAATGTTTCGGGAAGGCAGGGAACACGCTAGAGGAGGAACATTCAACACAGCAGATGGAGCTATCACAAGATCCAAACAAGGGCTATGTTCATGTTCCGAGCCACATTGTTCTTGTCTAGGAGCTAGGATAAGTGCTTTAGAAAATTCATTAGATAAATGGTTATCAATATCAACAAGTTCATATTCATTATTAGAAGCAAGAGAAGTAATATTTTCATCATGAATAACATTTTCATCTATATCATCATCAAGATTTATAAAAATAGGATCTTTAACTCGCACAGGATCAAGACCATCATGCATCTTATGTTTAGGAGATTTAGGCTCAATGTCCGGCTGAGGAGAAAATGGAATAATGCTTGTTGAAGGTGTTTTTGGAGACTTCAAAGTTTGAGCTCTAAGACGACGCTTTCGTCGGCGTTCACGTGCAGAACGATTTCATCTAGTCTTAGTAGGAAGTGAAGAAGATTGAGGAGGAGGAATGTTCTCATCCTTATCACTTGGGTGTTTAGGTTGTGGTCTCTTAGGCTGGATAATAGGAGAAGAAGAAGGTCTCTTCTCTCTATAAAAAGAAGGAGGAGGAACTGCTCCATATAAAGGAGGAATTTTTGGTTTAGGGAGAAGACCAAGTCCATCATGACGAGGAGGTATAGGTCCACTCTTAGGAAGTTTATTAGGCATAGACATAGTCACATCCATAGGGATGGGTTGAGAATCTTCTTGAGGAAAGACATTAGTTTTATCTTTCAAAGGAAGAACTTCCTTCTCAAGAATGATAGGAATATCAAGTTTAGGTGCTCTAGGTTCACTTAGAGATAGGATCATATCTGTTTTCCACTTTTGATAAGATTTGAAAAGATGATCACTTCGCGGAGGAAGAGATTGAAATTGTTTAGGCCAAAAGTAATCAATAGGAACACTAGAGGTTCTTTCAGCTGGTTTAAAGAGACTATGATTGACAGTAACAACTTCACCATTATGGGGAAATTTAACACACTTATGAATAGGAGAAGCAATAGCTTTCATGGAAGATAGCCAAGGATAGCCAAGCTTCACACGAAATTGTTCGGAAGATGGAATAATAGCAAATTTCACATCAAGAGATTTGTTATGGACCTCAATAGGCAATGTAATAGAACCAATTGCAGGAGAAGAAAATGCATCAAATAATTTCACAATCACATCTGTTTTGTCATATATCACTTGATTCAATTGCAAAGTAAAAAGAAATTCTTCAGTAATAACATTAATCATGCACGAAGGATCAATAAGCACTCCACGGCAAGGTGTATTCTTAACTTTTGCAACTATGTATAAAGGACCATCAGGTGCCCTAATGGTTTCACTAGAATCAAATGTGATGGAAGGTTCTTTAGGGATTTCTTGCTGCTCTACAAAGTTAATCACATTCGGAGTCATAGACACAAGACCATCAGATGAGAGAGAGGAATCATTAGCCTCAATTGCATTAGAGGTATGAGAAGGCAATGGATCAGTGAAAATCTGAAGATTTTGGTTAGGAGGAGCTACAAATGTGTTGCCTTTATCATTCACTCCAGAAACAGAGATAGTATTGTTATCAATCAAATCTTGAATTTTACCCTTTAAAGAAAAACATTTTTCAGTATCATGCCCAGGCTGACGGTGAAATTGACAAAAAGCTTTGTTATCAAAATAAGGTGAAGTAATCTTTGCAGGATCAATTTGTCTTATAGGAGGAAGAGTAAGCACATTTTGTTCCAATAACTTATTCATAATACTATGCAATGATTCATTCAAAGGAGTATACTTTCTTTCTTTCTTGAAAAATTTAGAAATAGGAGGCACACCTGATGCTGCATTCACATTGTTGTTGATGATGTTTTCATTGAATTTGATGGAATCTTTGTTTGGTTTAAACTTCCCACATGGTTGTTGACTGCTATCACCCTTATCACTCGGAGCCATAGGATGTGATTGTTCCATTTGACTCACAGTCAGTTGATAATTGTGAAGAGTTGCACACAACTGTTGGAAAGAAGTAAACTCAGAAAATAGAAGTTTGTCTCGAATATCTTTTTGTAAATTAGAAATAAAGATTCTTTGAATATCATTGTCAGGCACTGGAAAAGAAATTTGAGCATACAAATGCTTATATCTACCAATGAAATCAGTCACTTTTTCTTTAACACCTTGTTTACAATGCATTAAATCAATCAAAGTAACCTTAGGACTTATATTGTTTTGAAATTGTTGAATGAAAGCATTTGCAAGTTGTTCGAAAGAAGTAATAGAATAAGAAGGCAACGCGCAATACCATTGTAGGGCTTTGTCTCTTAATGTTCTAGTAAACAGTTTTGCAAGCAACCTTTGGTCATAAGCAAAATCGGTACATATTGTTTGAAAAGTCTTAACATGTGTTAGAGGATCTCCTTTACCATTATAAAGTTCCAAATGCGGGATTTCAACATGTTTAGGAGGGATAGCTCGAACAATGTCAAGATAAAGTGGGCTCGCAACATCAAATGTGGGCACACTAAACTTAGATTGATTCATAGAGGCAATTTGTTGCTGTAAAGAAGAGACAGTTTGTGCAAGATTGTTAATGGTCGCTTCAGTCGAAGAGTTCATATTAGATGTGTTAGATTGAGATGGAGGTGTTATGTTATTGAAAGAAGGTAAAGAGTAAGGTGGTGGGACTCTATGATAATTAGTCATAGGAGATGAGTGGGCAAGAGGAATACTACAAGGAGGAATGGAATGGTTAAATGAATTGCCCCCTTGCGTCATGTTCATTTGTGGAGATATAATAGGGACACTCATTGAAGGAATGAATGAAGAAGTTGGATTGAATGAAGGAAGAGGGTTAATTGAAGAAGAAGGGTTGCCCCCATGACTAGTAATCACAGGAGGAATGTCTTGTATAGAAGTAGCCATGATGTTTGATGTAAAGGTAGGTATACTAGCAATAGGAGTTGTCAAAGGAATAGAATGATTGACTTGAGTAGGAGGTTGTGTATAACCTAAATTTTCAGCACAACTTTTCATAGGCATCACATTCGAATCCACAATGTGTGCAATACCATGCAAAATATCAATTCCATTCTTATCACTTTGAAGCATATGTTTTAGACCCTCAATTAAAGGAAGAGCTTGACTATCAGGGTATTCTTGAGACATCCATTGCCGAAAATCGTCAAATTGGTTATCCAATTTCGAAAGTTGCTCTTCAGAAACCTCATGGAGAGCTTCTTCATCATTAGGAGGATTAGAGGAATTACCCATGTCCTCGTTAAAAAGGCTATTCAAATTAGGTTCCATCTCCTTAGTAGTTAAACCTTGGAAAGACTTAATTCTACGGCTTCGTCTAACGGGAATAGTGTAAGTAGGGCTTATTGTTGTAAAACTCATGCACTAGAAAGAGAGAGAAGATTTTGAATTTAGAGGTAGCAATTTTCAGTAAAATCAGCCAATCTTCTGGATTTAAGCTGTTAAATGCAATCACAACAGTCTCCCGAGACTTCAGAAAAAATGCCCGGGACCGTGGCGCCCGGAGTGCAACACGGTCCTTGCAACTTTTTTCGAAATTTGCAGGGATGAAAGGTATGATGATTTTAGAGCTAATCTGAAAAAATTGAGTGATTTTACGATTTGTAGATAGGCCAAATTAAAGTTGTAATCTCAAAATTGAACCCTACCAAGATTGTCGAAAAATGCAAAATTTGAATTTTGAAAAAGAGAGGGAAACTTGAAATTTTGAATTTTATGATTTTAGAGGGAATGTCAAGAGCAATGCAAATTTTGAATTTTGAAAATTGACTCAATTTCACGCAAAATTCAATTTTGAAAGCGGAAATCAAAGTTGTTGTAATTAAGCACTTAATTTCAAAAGTCACAAAATGCAAGAATTTGAATGAAGCACTGAAATTTTTAATGAATGATAACACACTTTTTAGATTTAGGACAGTAAGAACACAATTTTGACACAAAATTTCAATTTCAATGATTTTTAAATGTTTAGAAGCCTTAATCCAAGCAATCACAAGACCAACTTTGACTGTTATTTTGAAGGTGTTAAAATTGATAAAATCAGCCAAAATTCTGGATTTTAGCAGGAAAATACAGTAAGATCTCGCTCCCGAAATTTCAGAAAAAATGTCGGGGACGATGGCGCTTGGTGCCACGGTCCTCGCAACTTTTTTCCAAATTTTCAGGGATGAAAGATATTGCGATTTTATTGCGGAATCCAAAGTTACAGCTGATTTGGAGATGTTTTGATCAGTGAAATTGTCGGACAAAGGTTGAATCAAGAGGGTTTCAAAAATTAGGGTTTTGACACTTAACCACTTAATTTTCAAAATTAAAGCACAAATATGAATTAAAAATTTGTAATAGAAGGGCAGATCTGAAATAGGCATTAACATTTAGACATTTCGCAGGTTCAATTACTAAAAAGAAAATTTAGGGTTTTTATGCAATCACCTCTAAAATTTTGCAAAAGATCAAACATGGAAATGTAATCAATTTTTTTTTTTAGATCTAAGCATGAAAAATCAGAAAGGATGTTCACGTCGGGTTCACCAAAATGTAAAGCGAAAAATCGCGATCGAACCCTAGTTGTTCTCCCCTCTTCCAACTTCGAGGAGAGAGAAGGGAGGTTCGCTAGGATTCGATGGTTTTCACTTAGGGGAGAGACTTTACATTCAAAAGAGGGGTTGAAACCCACAAGATCCAATCCCACGCAATGCAAGATTGGATGCTAAATGTGTTTCAAGGGTTAAGACAGCAAGGCTACCCTCTTTCGTAAAGAATGTTGATAGGAGAATTAAGCTAAGCATGCATAGAAAGTGATAAAGATTCGCTTATAAACTGAGATAGGAATACAGTATGAAGCTGCGGACCTGGAATTAGTAGTAAAATGTCGATACGACGCTGTCCTGCAAATTTGAGCAAAAGTTGTCGGGACGATGGCGCCCGGCGCCACGGTCCTCCGAAAAATCCGCAAAACGAAGGGGGATCTGTTCGTCTCTGCACAAGGATTCCAGATCTTCAATTTCAGCCATGTACCTGCAACCTACACACAGAAAAGCGAAGATGATAGGGGGGTTAGGGATTAGGGGTTTGCCTTTAGGTCAAACCCCGGTTTTGGAATTAACCAAGAAATGAGCAAGTGCTGTAAATGTAAATGACTATAAAATAAGTACTAATACCTTGTTCTAAGGATGTTGGTATCCTTATGTGCGAAGGTTTAGATGTTGTATGTTGTATGTTGTATGTAACATGTAGTATATGATCTCCTCTTCAATGGTTGAATCCTTGTCTTGAATGCAACACTTAGCCTTGAATGGAGACTTGAAATGATCAATTGCTTGAAGGAATGCTTGAATGCTTGAATGCTTGAGTATAATTTCCATGCCTTTTCCATCATGTCGAATGAAAGAGGAAAATGTAGTTTATATACTTGTCATTTAGGGCTGATAGACTGATTTTCCCGACCTTAGGCCGACCAAGAAAGTTAATTTCCAAATTGCAAACAAAAAGACTCGAGACCCCTTAGGAGACCGGGCCCAAAATAGGACCCAGGGTGAAGGACCAGGGCGCTGGGCGCTATGGTCCCACCTCCCGGGACAGCAGGGTGCAAGGAGGTTCAGGCCAAGGTGCTTGAAAAATGCAGTTTTCAGTGTCGTGAGCAAGTTTCAGGGTCTCCATTCAGGTTGCGTGTTGCGTCACCATCGTGAAGACCGAAATGCAGTCGAAATTGCAAGTGTCGCAATTTTAGGACGCTACACAAACGATACAAAGAATGACCATTAGACCAATATAATGGTTTACATAGCATTACATAGACCTAAATCAAATTCCCAAATGCTCAACTCCATCAGAAATCATGCCAAGATCAACTGCATAACATAAAAATTATCACCGATTGATGCAAACCACCAAAAACTCGCACAATGATCAATGTGGATCATAAAAAAAATAGGAGACAACTAGGAAACACCAAAAAAAATGCTAGAATCATCAGGAACAACTACATCAACACCACTTATCAAATCTTCATCGGTCAATGTCTGAAAGCTCAAAAACATAACCAACCAACAACTGTCACGAAGAAAGATAACTTGGAGAGCACCAAATCATGATCGATCTGAAATTAAGATACACAAGACCATCCAAAGAAATATCTCAAAAACTCAGCACAAGATCTGATCACACCAGAATATACCAAAGGAAATATTGAGCTCAACAAAATAGTGATCAACAAAACAACACTACAAACCAAATCATAAGATCTTCCCAATCTACAATCACCGGAGAAATACATATGAATTTGTTGATATCAATGACAAAAACATATCCTAGCAGCAACAATGACCAACAATATCTAGTAGAAATAACATCTTGCTTCTTACTTGCCCAAGAAATCAACTTCTTTCCCAAAAAGAATGCACCACCTGTAGTGCTCTTTCGATCATCAACATCACCTGCCCAATCAACATCTATATAAGCATTCAAAATGAAATCATCATTCTTCAAATACCACAAACCATAATCAAATGTTCCCTTCAAATATCTAAATATTCTCTTCACAACAATAACATGACTTTCCTTAGGATCATCTTGGAGTCTTGCAGCAAGACATACAACATTCTAGTATCAGGTCTAGTCCGAGTCAAATATAGTAGTCCATCAATCATAGATCTATACAGGGTCTGATTAGCCTTCGTAGATTCATCATCTTTTGTCACCTTACATCTAGTTACCATAGGAGTTCCAACAGGTTTGGAATCATCTAACTCAAACTTCTTTAGTAATTCCTTCACATAATTTGATTGAGATATGAAAATGCCTCCATCAGTCTATGTAATTTGGAATCCCAGAAAGAATTTCATCTCACCTATCATAGACATCTCAAACTCTTTTTGCATATCACCAACAAACTTCTTACTCAAATCATCATCTCCTCCAAAAATAATGTCATAAAAAAAACTTCAATAATCAAAATATTATCATTGTCAATCTTGAAGTATAAGTTACTATCAACAGTGCATTTACAGAATCCCAACTTCATCAAATACCTGCACAATCTGACGTACCAAGCTCTAGGGGCTTGTTTAAGTCCATACAATGTTTTCTTCAATCTGCATACCATGTCTCCTTCATCTATCAATGAAAATCCATCTAGTTTCTCAATGTAGACTTGCTCTTCCCATTCTCCATTCAAAATGGCTAACTTCACATCCATCTGATATACCTTGAATTTCTTATGAGCAACATATGCAAGAAATAATCTAATAGCTTCAATTCTAGCTACCAGAGAAAAAGTCTCCTCAAAATCAATACCTTCCATTTGTTAATATCCCTTACATACCAGTCTTTCTTTGTTCCTAACAACTTCTCCATCTTCATTTAGTTTATTTTGGAATTCCCATTTAGTACCAATTACATTCTTGTCTTTAAGTCTCGGAACAAGTTCCCATGTATTGTTCTTCTCAATCTAATTTAACTCTTCTTCCATAGCTTTTACCCAATTTCCATCTTTACAAGCTTTAGCGACATCTTTAGGCTCAATTTTGGAAATCAAACATGTTTCTTCAGTAGAAATTATTCTCCTAGTCATCACACCTTTATTTTTATCACCAATAATTTGATTCTCTAAATGATTCAATCTTACATACACAGGGTCTTTTGATTGTTCTAGTTTTCATTTTCTTGAACTTCTTCACCGCTAGTAGCATCTAGATTTACTTACTCTTTCAGATCACTCTGTTTCATTCTCAGAGTCTGCACTTGCTTTGAAGAAACATCTTGATCATCAGAATCATATCCGAGTGCTCTGATTTGCTTCTCATGACACTCGTTGACCTTCACATTCGCACTTTCCACTATTTTTATGTCTTTTGTTGTAACACCGGTAGGCCTTGCTCTTAGTAGAATATCCCAAAAATATTCCTTCATCACATTTTGCATCAAATTTTCCTATATCCTCATCTCTTTTGATATAACATTTGCTTCCAAATATTCTGAAATATCTAACTATAGGAACATGACCAAACCATAACTCATAAGGAGTCTTACCAGAATCACCTTTTATATGCACCCAGTTGATTGTGTAGACACCAATGGTAAAAACTTCTCTCCAGTAGATATGTAGAACATTTTCTTCAATCATCATAGTCCTAACAACACCCAAAACAATTATGTTCTTCCTTTCAACAACTCCATTCTGTTGAGGGATTCACAAAGCAGATAATTGTCTCTTAATTCCATGCTCTTCTCAAAAGGAATTAAACTCATCAGAAGTGAATTCTCCTCCTCTATCAGATATTAGACACTTCAACTTCAATCCCATCTTTGTCTCCGCCTTAGCTTTGAATATTTTGAATTTCTCTAGTGCTTCAGATTTCTCCCTTAGAAAAGTGATGTTGATCACAAGATGCCACTAAGAGGGGGGGGGGGGGGGCGGTGAATCAATGGTTTCCAAACTTTAACCTTTTAATCCTAAGTGTGTGTACAGGTTAGCAGTTCTAACACAAGGTGGATATACCTGTGAGATAGGGGAAGACATCAGGATGCAATCACACATAATAGGAGCATCACATAGCACCAGATGTATGAGGAAAACCCAACATGGGAAAAACCTCAGTGAGAAATGTTGCTGGAGTCTACTACTCCAATCCAGCCTCACAATGAAACACTCGGTTATAACATTTAGGGCACCAACCCAAGGAGCATCACCCCTGCTTTAGGGAACCAACCCAAGGAGCACCTACCCCTGATTTTAGGGCACCAACTCAAGGAGCACCAACCCCTGCACTGAGCTCCAACTTAGTGATAACAATATCATATATATAAACAAAAGTAATATCCTTGTTACAAATGAACTTTGTAACTCTCACACATGCTCTCCATCAGTTCATCTCTATCCAATTCTCTGTCGGTTCTCTTCTCACCTTCTCTCTGCTGCAACCTTACCGATTTAGCCTTTGATTCTTCTCTGCCAATACTCAGCTATCTGCTCACTACTGGTTCACAGGTTGCCAATTACTTCACTTGTTGGTTTATCCCTTGCATTGATCTTCTATATTCTTCTCTACAGGATCACTCTTCTCTGATTCCTTTTCCAGTTTACTACACACAAGTTCACCCTTCACCGATTACACTCTTCTAACTGGTTCTCTCTCTCTCGAGCACTCAGTCACCGTGATCTTCAACAAATTCTCGTACTAGTTAGCTCTCTATTTCTCATTCACTCTCTATACCTCATCACCCGGCCTGCAGCATCATCAAAAATATTTAGTCATGAGTCGGCATATTTATACTTGAGTTTTCCTGCCATGACAAATATTCAAATTTATCAAGCGCTAGGGTAACTTCATTGACCTTGAGGAAAACCAAATCTAATTAGATCTCCTTCCAGAGATCAACCACCTACAACAGATCACCTATCACTACCAATCACGTAACATCCAGAATACGTTTGTCATTTTTGGCAAACATGGCAACCTCTTTCAGTCTACACTTGTCAAACACCAACAAAGTGATCAGATAAATAGCTTCACCTACCCTAATCAGCACTTGGACACTCTGCCTCGATCATGAGGCCACCAAATCAGATCTTTGTCCTTTGATTAGTCTCGAGCCACACCCTTCTTCTCTCGACCTATGATTCATGCTATCAACTTTAATGTCGACCAGTCACTACCTATCTCACCAACAACACTTCAAAAACCACAATATGCATGACACTTGTCCTCTACATGTCAACTTTGTTGGCATCCACCTCTGCTAATTCTTCTGTGTCACTCCAGACAAGATCACCGACCAACCACACAACTGGGTTTATCTATCGGTTCTCAAACCCTATTGGTTCTATCCTAACCAGTCTGCCTTCAAACTTGTACTTTGTTTCTCTTCCAGTCAGACCTCCTTATCGGTCATCACACTTTCCAAGCTACCTCATGCACATCTTCAATAGATGGGAGCCTTTCGCTTCTGCACCTTGTTAGCTTTACCGATGGACATACTTACCGGTAACCAATTTGATGACACCATGTCATCAACCTTCAACAATCTCCATCTATCTGTATCTATGGCAACATATTTCTCCATCTTCAATCTAGTTGCACTCTTTGTCTACAACTACTTCAACTTTGCCTTCTTCATCAATAGATCGGTTCTCCTATCAATTGGTTTGTCAAAGTAACAAACCTATCCTTCCTTCTCTGTACTGATAACTCATCATTCTTTCCCTTGTTGATTTAGTGCATATCTCTGATTTCATGTACCTAAGGCAACTTAGTGTTTTACTAGTTCATCTGGTGTGAGTCTTCAATCACTTGCCTTTAACTATTGGCAACCTATCCTAGAGAGATGTAATGCATTTCATGCATATTAGGAGATAAGATCCACTTACCGATGGGAGTGGATCCTTGACATCTGCATTTTGCAATGCACCAATATGGCTTCCCTGTTTGAGCATGCATATCTTGAAACAAGAACATATGATCCAGTTGGGTACACTCTCTATGAGTCTTCTCATCATCTAGTGATATCTTCTTCATTTGGTGACTGCATCTTTATCCAATGGGAGGCTTGTTGTTTCGTATCCAACCATCCAACAACTTACCAGTTGGCACTTTTGCATTAGCTCACCCTGCTTGCTCACTTGCCGGTTGGCAACAATGTACTACCAACATATCACTTATCGATTGTTATGTAATACCAGTGTCCAGTCCTTATGTCTTCAACCCAATTCAACACTAATGTGTGTACTGGTGACTCCAATGATCATTATGTAGGATGACATTCTCTTCCTTACCGGTGACTTTCTATGCTAGTTGACATCAATGACACTATTACCAGTATGTATCAATGATAATACTACCCATACATCTTCCATACCAGTTGTCATCCTATATTGGTTGACAATAATGACAACACAATGCCAACACACTCCCCCTTTGGCATTGATGTCAAAATATGTAGTATCTGATATACTATATATCCTCTCTCTCCCCCTTTGTATGTGCTATGGATTCTCACACATGTAGTATCTAGTATACTACAAATTCTTTGTCCCCCTTTGACAACAATGGAAAAGGGCACTGACAGGGTTTCTCTTCTCCTTGTCTCTATCATGCACTGATAGATTTTTTTCTCTCCCTTTTTCTCTACTAGATCCTTCTCCTCTTTTGACCATCTTACATTGCATCCTCTCAATTTGAAACACTTGAGATGGAGGGCTCAACCACCAACTACTGGTCAGACTGCATCATATCCCCTTGATATGCAGAAGTTATTCTGACCCTAAATTGTTGATACCAAGTGTTGAAGATGACACCGATACCAATTGTATCTTCTCCGATACCAAATGCATGTTCTCCTGTGCAGGTAACTCTCCCTATTTGCAAACAACTCTCTCAATGGTCCAATTGTGATTTCAAAAGTACAAATTGGATAGACATTGAAATACCTCACAACCTTGGACCAATGGGCACATCCCAAAGTCTCAATCATACCGGTACAACCATAGACACGTGCACTCCCTCTATGTCTAGAAAGTCTGATACAAGTCAGAAAACATGACTGTCAACTCCCCCTGAGTCATACATCTTAGGTCTTCATTTCCCTTTTAGGTAGTAAACTAGTTTTCCAAACCGCACATTATATCGGTTGAGCTATGAATGTGTGATCAACTGATGATCTTTCAGCTCCATTATATCCACCACATTTTATGACATGATATTAAATGAACACAATGTCATACCACTTCACTATCATGCCATATATGAAACCGGTTAGCCCATAAAGATGCATGCATATAAGGTCTACTACCGGGCCAACATATGTCTTTTGGGTATTTTCCAATACCGCTTGAGACATAATCACTTCAATCCATGCAACCAAAGTTATTGCAATGATCCTGGACCTCATTGACTTATATAACCTACAATACCGATTAGTATCTATACCTGTAACATACTACACATACCGGTTTCCTATCCCAGTCTATCATCTCTATCAGAGCATCTTTCTCTAAATCACATCTTCTTGTGTCAATTTATTTTGATCCTAATTGTAAATTAGCCATTCATTGACACATGCAGTAGTGATCCATCTCTCATCTGTAGGTGTGTAGCCAAGGCATTAACTACACATAATTTTCATCTCATTTCCTTCCTTCTTACTGATAGTAGCTTGTCCTTTAACATGTTCTCTTCCAGTGGGGGGGTGAATGATAAGGTCAATGTGCTACTCCCCCTAAGGTCCTGCATCTCCTTTAAGCCTTAGGAGATATCACTTGTGCATTGAATGCACAGTACTGGTCCATGGTCCTACTCTCTTCTTTATTCCTCCATACCTGCTTGACTTCTCTCATATTCTTTATATCCATTTCCATGTTGATCATATCTGCTACACTGACTATCATGTGACCGAAACTTCCCGTTCCTACACTCATGACATCTATGGCCAAGCCTATTGCAATTATAACATACATAGCTTACATTTATTGAGGTAGCAAATGGACTCTTCTTATTATGCATAGGAGCATATCTATGCATGTTTCTGCATCTTGATATACTATGGCCATATGCATTACTTCTTGGACAAACTACATTCTTATTTCTAGACTTCTTTATGCATTCATCTACCCTATGACCATAATCTTTGCAAGAGAAGCAGTAACCGGTAAAGAATAGCATATGACTTACAAATTTATTTTGCCATGCATGTGGAGATCTTATTGCTTTAGTAACTCCATGTCTTCTTCTCCAAGGATGGACTCTGGGATGTTCACTTTCTACAGTTCTTCCATCCGACCCCTTCTTTTCCTACACATACTTTGTCTTGTGGGTGGTAGCATTTCCTTTTCTTCTACTAGTAGGAGGTCTTCTACGCTATCTTATTTTGTTATTGCTTCTGGTGAAGCTGCCTTCTCCCATCTTTCCTTTTCCTTTGGGATCTGCATTGTTGCTCCTTCTTGTAGCACTGGTCTTCATCCTTAGCTTCATGTCTTCACTGGTTATAGATAGGTCAACCTTCTTCCTTGGAGCATTTCTAACTTTGAAGGTCCGACCCTTATCATTTCCATTTGAGGAGACAAATTGAATATCTTTGTGGGAGGTCTCCTTGCTCATAGAGCATTCACCGGTACCACATACTAATCCTTTGGTATCCTTGGAGTGTTTTTTATTTTTCAACATCTTGTCCAAGGCATCACTACTACCATCAAACTAGATTCTCACCTTTAGCTCATCTTGACATTTCTCAAGGTCTTTGCGGAGATTTTCCATTTCTCCTTTTAGCTGCTGATATTCTTTTTCCTTGGCCTCTAGCTCAGACTCTGGATCTTTGCACCTACACTCCTTGGTGTCTTCTTGTTGAGTGTTCAACTTTGAGATATATTTCTTAGATTCTTCAAGGCATCTGATCAATTGGTTTTATTCCACAACCACAACATTCTTGAACAACTTGTATTCATTCCTCACTCTACTAAGTTCTTTGAGTGCACTTACAAGTTCACCTTCAAGATCAACTTCTTCATCTTCATCATCACTATCAAACACATCTTGCCGGTAGGAATGATCTACATGATCATTCTTAGATGTGTGTCTCTCATCTTTTGATTCTTGAGCCATGAAGAGGTGGGTTTCTTCTTCATCATTGTTGTTGCTGCTAACAGATCTACCTTCATCTGTAGATACATGTGTTATATTTTCCTTCTTGCTTCCACAAACCGGTTCTGCAGTGCTAGCCTCATTTCCATAGAGATTCTTTAATATGTCCCATACACTTTTTGTTGATTTTCATTTGTCCAGTTGTGATGAGACATCACCGGATATCCCACTGATTATGGCCTTCATAGCTTCATCATTACATTCATGTCTTATTTCTGCTTCAGGATCGGGTGGAGGACTGACTACTCTAGAGAGACCATTTACAACCAACATCCACACATCATACCCTAGAGAGGACAGGTAGACTTCCATTCTACAACTTCAAATAGAAAATTTTGAACCATCAAACACCGGAGTAGGGGGTGACACAAATAAACCATAGTGTTCAAATACTAGCATCTACCCAAGCTGGAGAAAGCTTATCAACTAGGAACCTAGTCTCTGATACCAATTGTTGAACAAAAGATACCACTAGAGGGGGGGTGAATCAGTGGTTTCCAAACTTTAACCTTTTAATCCTAAGTGTGTATATAGGTTAGCAATTCTAACACAAGGTGGATATACTTGTAAGATAGGGGAAGACATTAGGATGCAATCACACACAATAGGAGCATCCCATAACACTGGATGTATGAGAAAAACCCAACATGGGAAAAACCTCAGTGAGAAATGTTGTTGGAGTCTATTGCTCCAATCGAGCCTCACAATGAAGCACTCAGTTACAACATTTAGGGCACCAACCCAAGGAGCATCACCCCTACTTTAGGGCACCAACCCAAGGAGCACCTACCCCTGATTTAAGGGTACCAACTCAAGGAGCACAAACC
Organism: Cryptomeria japonica; assembly: GCF_030272615.1. Lineage (NCBI taxonomy): Eukaryota > Viridiplantae > Streptophyta > Pinopsida > Cupressales > Cupressaceae > Cryptomeria > Cryptomeria japonica. Next base: position 422,822,077 of record NC_081410.1, on the reverse strand, counting down.
CCTGCACTTAGCTCCAACATAATGATAACAATATTATATTTAAAAACAAAAGTAATATCCTTGTTACAAATGAACTTTTTAACTCTCACACATGTCTCTCCACCGGTTCACCTCCATCCAATTCTCTGTCGGTTCTCTACTCACCTTCTCATTGCTGCAACCTTATCGGTTCAACCTTTGTTTTTTCTCTACCAGTACTCAACTCTCTTCTCACTACTGGTTCACAACTTTCTAGTTACTTCACTTCTCTATTTAACCCCTACACCGATCTTCTTTGTTTCTTCTCTGCAAGATCATTCTTCTCTGATTCCTTTGTCGGTTTACTACTCACAAGTTCACACCACTGTCAGGCTCAATGGCAGTCTATCGGTTGCTTCACCCTTTGCCAATTACACTCTTCTAACTAGTTCTCTCTCTCAAGCACTCAGTCATTGTGATCTTCAATGAATTCTTGGACTGATTGGCTCTCTGTTGCTCATTCACTCACTATCCCTCATCACCTGACCTGTAGCACCATCAAAAATCTTTAGTCATGAGTCGATATTTTTATACTTGAGTTTTTCCACCATGACTGACATTCAAACTTCTGGCACACTAAGGTTCCTTCATTGACCTCAAGGTAACCCAAATCCAATCAGATCTCTTTCTAGAGATCAACCACTTGCAACAGATCACCTATCATTGCCAATCATGTAACGTCCATAACATGTTTGCCATTTTTGGCAAACACAACAACCTCTTTCAATATGCACTTGTCAAACATGAATGAAGTGATCACACAAAGAGCTTCACGTACCCTGATCAGTACCTCGACACTCCACCTTGATCATGGGGCCACCAAATTAGATCTTTGTTCTATGATCGGTCTCAAGCCACACCCTTCTACTCTCGATCCGTGATTCATGCTATCTACTTTAATGTCGACCAGTCACTACCTACCTCACCAAAAAAACTTCACCTACCATAGTATGCATGACACCTATCCTCTGCATGTCAAAATTGTCAGCATCCACCTCTGCTAAGTCTTCTGTGTCAATCCAGATAAGATCACCGACCAACCACACAACCGGGTTTATCTATCGGTTTGGTTCTATCCTAACAGGTCTGCCTTCAAACTTTTATTTGCTTCTCTTCTAGTGGGACACTCTTACCAGTCATCACACTTGCCAAGCTACCTCATGCACATCTTCAATAGATGGGGGCCTTTTGATTCTGCACCTTGTCATCTTTATGGTGGACACTTACCGAGAACCACTTTGATGACACCATGTCATCAACCTTCAACAATCTCCATCTATCTACATCTGTGGCAACATCTTTCTCCATATTCAATTTGGTCGCACTCTCTATCTATAACTGCTTCAACTTTTCCTTCTTCATCAATAGATCAATTCTCCTATGAATTAGTTTATTAAAGTGACAAAACTATCCTTCCTTTTCTATAGTGGCAACTCATCATGTCTACCCTTGCTGATCAAGTGCATATCTTTGATTTCATGCACCTAAGGCAAGTTAGTGTTTCATTGCTTCATCTAATGTGAGCCTTCAATCACTTGCCTTTAACTCTTGGAAACCTATCTCAGAGAGATGTAATGTATTTCATGCATATTAGGAGATAAGCTCCACTTACCGGTGGGAGTGGATCCTTGACATCTGCATTTTGCAATGCACCAATATGGCTTCCTTGTTTGAGCAAGCATTTATTCAATCATGCACATATGATCCAGTTGGGCACAATCTTTGTGAGTCTTTTCATCATCTGGTGATATCTTCTTCATTCGGTGACTATATCTTTATCCAGTGGGAGGCCTGTTGTTTTGTATCCAAACATCCAACAACATATCAGTTGGCACTTTTGCATTAGGTCACCTTGCTTTCTCACTTGCTAGTTGGCAATAATGTATTGCCAACATATCACTTACCGGTTGTTATTCAATACCAGTGTCCAGTCCTTATGTCTTCAACCCAAGTCAACACTAACATGTGTACTAGTGACTCCAATGATCATTATGTAGGATAACATTCTCTTCCTTACCGGTGACCTTCTATGCCAGTTGACATCAATGAAACTATTACCAGTATGAATCAATGACAATACCACCCATACATCTTTCATACCGGTTGCCATCCTATATCAATTGACATCAATGACAACACAATGCCAACAAGTGACCCACATCATTCTAGAATAGTCATCAATCAACAACATAAAGTATTTGTCACCCTACAAGCTTCTCACCCTAGAAGGTCCACATAAACCAATATGCACAAGATCTTATAACCCATTAGATGTATATGGTTTACTCTTGAATGAAACTCTTGTTTTCTTTCCCAATTGACATTCTTTACACATTAGATTAGTAGGCTTCACTATCTTAGGCAGATCTCTAATAGATTGGGTATAACTTATCTTAATCATGTAGTCAAAGTTAATTAACATGACACATCCTCCTATGCCACAACCATCTCTCATCAATCTGAGCAATCAAACAAACTTTCTCACTAGCATTTAGATGAAAGATATTACCTTTAGTTTTAGTTCTTGATGCAATTTCTATACCAGAGCTATTTAAGATCTTTCATTTCCCATTCTTGAGATGTAAATCATATCCCTCATCAACCATCTATTCAACACTCAAAAGATTATTCTTCAAACCCTCAACATATAAAACATCATCAGTGTTATGCTTACCATCAAGAGAAATTGAACCTCTACCACAGATTACACAAGCTTTGTTGTCTCCAAATCTTACTATACTGCCATCATACTTCTCCATATTCACAAATTTACCTTTATCACCTATCATGTGAAGTGAACAACCACTATCAATCACTCATTCATCTTTCTCTCCAATCTTAGTAGCCAAGGCTTTCTCTTCAATAATGCAACTTATAGAATCAGTAGGTACCGAACCATCTTCTTGCAATAAGTGCTTCAAGATCTTCCAATTCTCTTTCCTTTTCTACCATCTCTCTTTTTTCTCTTTCATATTTGTAAACCCTAGTTGAACTTTCTCTTGGATCATTCTTCTTCTTGTCGGATATTGTAGCTTTAAATATAGTCTCAACTTTGCCATGTGATTCTCCAAGTTCACTCAATTCATAAGCAACAACCTTACCAACCAACATGTCTCTTGTTCTCAGTTGTCATAGTCTGGATCTCATCAATAGCAACAACTTTATATTTGTAAGCAGGAGGAAAGGATTTCAACACTTTAGCTACAATCTCATCTTCTTCAATGACTCCACCAACACATCTAATGTTCAGTACAAGATCATTCACTTTAGCCATAAAGGATGAAATATTCTCATCTTCTCCCATTCTCAACAACTCGTATTTTCCTTTCAAGTTCTATAATTTAGCAGCTTTCACATGTTTATCTCCTTCATACAAGGTTTATATCTTCTCCTAAATCTCATGAGAATCCTGCAATCCCATCACATTAGTCATCTCTGAATCAATCAAGGCACTTAGCAATGCTTCTTTAGCTCTTATGTTATGTTCAACATCCTTGATCTCAGTTATAGTAACAGGACCATTCTGAGGAACATTGTAGACATTCTTTGTGATCTTCCAATAATCTTCTCCCAGAAATTTCAAGTGACACTCCATCTGGTCCTTCCATATAGTGTAATTAGTTCCATCAAATCTTAGACTCTCCTTCTTGAAAACAATAGTTGCCATCCCAGATCTCCTCAAGAATTCAAGCCTCTTCTAGAGGATCTAGCTCTGATACCAATTGTTGGCAACAACAATACAAGAAAAGTGTGTGAGGGGTGAATCCATTTTCACTAAACTTAAACAAATTAACCTTAACTTTATATCTAATCAAGAACAACAATAGAAAAGATAAACACCACATCAACAACATACATAACACACAAATTTTTGACGTGAAAACCCTGCGTAAGGGAAAAACCATGGTGGGAACCTACCCACAATATGAGGATACTTTGCAGAAGTATGTGTGAACATTATAATGGGGAATGTACATGCATTAAGACACACTACCTAGAGCTCATTGCTCAAAAAAAACAAAGGGATACAACCTTGGGAAGGCTCACTTCCTTACAAAGATTGGACAACAATCTGGATTACATGAACTGAAAGAATAACATCTCCAAATACCTGATCACAGTTCTGGTTAAGCACACTATTTTCACTGCAACACTTCTCTTCTCTTCTCCACACTATCAAAGGATCAATTTGATTGTTCACACATACAATACTCTCAAATATTGTAGAAACAACCATAGACATACATCTTACATGACCACTACACTTATTTATACAAATAATAAACCTTAACTTCAAGGTCGGCTCAACTCATATGACCTAATTATAAAATCACATCACATGATACGTAAATGAATATGCAGACCAATACAATGTCCATAAGGACATAACATGGACCCAAATCAAAACCTCAAACATGCAACACCACCGAATATCTTGCCAAGATCATTAACAATACGCAAGAACCATCGAGTCGACAAGAAAGTCGTATAACACGAAGAATACCACCAGACCAATAAAATCTTCAATAAAACACATATTGATCATTGCACATTAACAATACGCATAGCACATAATTGAAGAACATCAACAAGCAACATGAATTCCTCTATAACAACCGCAACAACTCAGATAACTAGAATCATCATCATTTCCCTTTTGGAGCTCAAGAACATCAACATCAAACTGAAAGATATGCTTGTGAAGTTTCCAATCATGAACCACCTAAACTAAGGACACACATGAATGTCCCAAACACTCTCCAAAATCCGCTCATCATAAAGAATCAATTCTAGAGCAATACAAACTAGAAATCACCACTCTGCAATATAGAACTAACAAAAAAACCAATAATCACACCGGATCACATAACTTGATCAAATCACCTTCTAGAACATTGAAACTCATACTCAATCAACTAGAGATAATTACCTCAAAACCAATTAATCCGCATCAACATATCTACAACCAAAAAAACTCTCTACAATACTGAAGCACAAGAACATAGGAATATGTTGACATCAATGACAACAACACATTCCAACAACTCTAATATCCAACAAGGTAATCTTCAAAGAAAGAGAGAAAGAAAGAGAGAGCACATATTCCCCTAAGGAGGGATTAGTCATAAAAGATATATAATTCCATGCAAGAAAGGATATGAACATATGAAAAATACAACCCCTAAAGGGAATAGTGATATCTTACATAGAAAGAGAGGAATGGAAGAAGCTATCCCTTCCCCCCAAGAAAGAGGACAAAGATAAATTAGGAGGAAGAATCACACATTTCCTTAGGATATATTATTCATAAGAGATGTGTCATTTAAAAAAAATAATAAGTCCTAACAAGGGACACACATGCATTCATATGAAAGATAATTCTATGCAAGAAAGGACATCAAGTTATGAAGAATGCAATCTCTAAAGAAAATGGTGAAACTTAAAGATAAGGGATAAGAGAGAAGCCTGTTTCTACGCCAAGATCTTTGAAATTTAAAAAGAAGCACCTCTAATGACAAAGAGCCCCCAATTAAGTTAACTACTTGTGTCATAGGGTGAGGAGAAACATGAGGTGAGAGGAGTGCTAGGGCACTACCTTTTCACCAAGAACGAGAGAAAAATTTGTCAATACATACATGAGCACGATCATATTGTTCTTGATCAAATTCCTTAAATGCCTCACACTTTCCAAGAGAATGAGAACCACCATGATGAAAGAGACAATATTGGTTAGACTTGTGTGAATATTATTGTCATTGATGTCAAACTAGCTATCCAATTTGGACTAGATAGTATGTGCAGTTGTGTGTTATCCGGATTGGTCTGGATACTTTGTGCAGTTGGTATGTGCAGTTCTTTGTTATGGATACATACTATGATGTAGTTAGATGGAGATTATATGATGAGGTTATCTTTGGAAGATCTTCGTTCTAGAATTTTAAGTTCTCATTAGTCCCAACATTGGTTATGAGTTCCCATATTAGCTGTTTTGGTCATGGCAGTAGTATCTCTTCAAATTTTGTGTTGCAGTATTCTTGGTATGCATGGAGCCTATATCTTTGAAAGATTGGAGACATTATGCTTAATTTTGTAATAATGGGTCAGTATATTTGGGTCCAAATGACCCTGCCCCATTTTGGTAATATCGATATATGCATTGGTAATTGAAGTATGAAAAAGGAAGCATGTAGAGATCTTGTGGAGGCCGACGTGAGTGTCTTGTTTATGTTGTATATTGTGTTGGGATTGGTTGACACACTAGTTTGTGTTTGTATCCTTTGGTATATATAATAGTATGTGTGTGGTAGAGAAGAGATATAGGTGTATGTGTGTATGTGTGAGAAAGAGATGGAGAGAATATATGAGGAGTGTATGCGGAAGATAGAAGAGAAATAGAGTGTGTAGTTGCAGACAACAAAGGCAGATAGTGTTGTAGTGGTGCAATAGTTCTTCATCGGGCCTGTTGCTGTTGGCATTTTTGATGATTATGTTGTGATTGTCATTGATGGACACACACTTGCATTGAGATCACTTTTGTATGTATAATTTAAAGCTCAACTGGTATTTGTTCCCAACCGATATGATACATTATAGTCCTTAGACTATTGGTGTTTTGCAAAAAATGATTACCAATCTGAAGTGGTATGTTGACCCCAAGCGGTTTGAGGATCTCAAGCGGTATGAAGGATCAAAGTGGCAGAACACATATTTCCTAGTCTTCATTTTGTCAAACTAGCAACCACTATTTTGTATGAACTGGTAATACTCTATGATGAGTTACCATCCACTGATTGTTTGACGGTGCCGACACTTCAACAGTGCTTTTTGTGTCATGTTACAGAATAAGTCTAGATGCATTGAACCTAGGAAATTGTATTGTAATCCTATTGGACTGACATGAAATAAGATTCCTTTATAAGGACATCATGTCTAGGGTTTTAGGTTGTTGCTGGGGTTTTAAGTTGGTTGATGAGTTGGAGAGAGTGTGAATGTGTAGAAGACTAAAGTAATGTTGGAATGCATTAGAAATGAGCTATCAAGGATCTAACCAAGAAATCTGTGCTATTAGCTAGATCACTCACTTGTTGATTACTCACATCTTTGACAAGTCTGAAGCCCTTAACTGGGTAGGCCCAAAAGCCTTTTGTAAATCCTCTAACAAGGTGGTTCACATCTGTGGATCTAAAATCCACTAGAAAGGTAGTCTTTAATCGGACTTATCTCCTAACAAAGATTGAGATTCCTAACAGGGTCTGTTCTGGTAAAGAACATTGTATGACCTTAACCGGTCTGGTTCCTATTTTGCAGATAGTTACTTGTGAGTTCCATCTCACCATGGTTTTTACCATTTGGGTTTCCACGTCAAAATCTCTTATGTTATGGTGTTTATGCTTTTGTGGGTGAATGCATTATTAGCTATTTGGTTTGCATATGTGCTAATTGGTTTGTCTGCTAAAATGTTTTACCAGTTTACTGGTATTCTAGTAAAGTGTTTAAGTACAGTAATTTTTGGTAAACTAATTCACCCCCCCTCTTAGTATTCATCAATTGGTATCAGAGCCTACCTTTCTATAAGTTTAACCACTTGGAAAGAGATGTGGGGGAATACACATTGAGGGATCTTACTCATCAGCTCACTCAGTCTGAGCAAGCCTATGATGATCTTATGATCAAATATAAGACATCTCAAGCATAAAGGAGAGAACATCCTAAAAAGCTGATGGAGCTATCTAAAAATAGTTCTTCTGATGAAGTGGACATGGAAGCCATGATCCAAGAAGTAGAAAAGATGAATGAATCCAATTCCAACCTGAGAAAAGGATTGGAAGGACTGGCTATTTGAATGTGCCAAGAGCTTGAGAACCAAAGGAAAGCTGAAGATCTAGTCAAAGACAAAGATCATGAAAAATCCAAGCTGAAGCAAGAGTTCAGTGCCCTAACTACTCAACTCCATGTGAGAAAAGTGGAAAAGGAAGATATGCAAGGAGAACTGAACATTGCCATCTCTGAGAATGAAAACCTGATAGAAACAAATGCTGCTATTTCCAAAGAACTCTCTGAGTCAAAGGAAATACTTGCTAAGTTCAACAAGAGTACTGTTAAGCTAGAGTAAAAGCTTGAATCTGCCAAACCTATCAAGAATACTGATGGACTTGGTTATTCTAGTCATGAGGAAGGTGAGACCTCTGGTACAAATGCTAGAGCATCGAAGAAACAACCGACATCAAAGGATAAAGGTAAGCAAAAGTTTAAACCTCTTTGCTTTAACTGTCTTAAAGAAGGACATACTGCCAATGTGCATAGGAGTAAGGCTTACAATAATTTTTCTTATTTTCTAAATGATAAGCCTAGATCATATAGATTCAATGGTAACTGTTATGCATGCAACAAGTTTGGGCATAGAGCATCTGAATGCAGGTTTGTTATGAACAACACTGGAAGATATCCTCAGAGGGCTCAAGGAGTTGGTTCAGAACCTTTTGTGAATTGGAATCACAACTAGTTTAATGCCTTCAATCATCAGTCAAGAAGCGGCAGCTATCAAGCGGCAACCAGATGGAGAGAAAACTTTTGATCTGTCATGGTCATTGTCACACAACTGCAACATGCAAGAGGAAGAATGGTAACATGAATAATGGACCTTGGAGAGCACGTGGAATGGTCTGCTATCATTGCAACAAATTGGGTCACATTGCCAGATTCTGCAGAACAAGAAAGAACATATCAAATGACATACTGGTCACTCTGGAAGGAAATATTGATATTGACACTATTCAAGTGGATATGAACAAAACCTAGAAGAAGAAACTAGTAGTGTTGCAAGAAGAACCAGTTTCTGCACCTAGTGTGGAAATAACTGAACCGACAAACTAAACATCAGAAAAGCTTAGGGGGAGCAAATGGTGAAACACTATGAACCCCTAGTTTACACTGGTAAAAGATCTTAACCGGTATGTGATACCTGCCATTTGGTAGAAGACCAGAAAGGGTAACAGGAAAATTAGGGTTTATGCCCTAATGGTGGAGCATTTATTATGGTAGGTGAGGAATATGTTTAAAAGGAATTTTCAAAAAATTTCTCACTATCATTTTTTCGAGCGAAGAAGTTTTTCAAGTGCAGAGAGAAGAAAAAGTGATTTGTGTTGTGATTCATAGAAATCTCGAAACCCTGAAGAAGATTCAGAAGAAAATATCAAACGGTCAAGAGAAGAACTCAAAGCGGTGATTCAGCAACCGACGAAGTGGAAGGCAAAGTGGAATTTGCAAGCCCTAAATTCTCGATTTCTGAAAGGTATTTCTCGAGTTTTCTGTTTTATCATGGCTTCTGCATCTCATGATAGTTCTAGTGGAACTGTTGATTCTATGGATTTCATACAAAGAAAATCAAAATATAATGCCTTGTCTCAAGTACCAGTTGGTGTTATAGTAGAAGAAGGGATTTCTGATTACATAGACTGCAAGATCGAAGACCTAGGGTCTCTTGTGATCCATTCTCAGCTAGGTCTATTTTGTGGGAAGGATAAAAAGAGAAAACCAGAGTATAGCATCTTGGAGAAGAAGAAGCTTCACAATGTAGTTTACTTCCTAGATGATTTCACAAATGACCACATTCGAATCATTCTAAGTAGAGTTCATGGTGACAAGATGTATCTTGAGAGAACACATGATATCACGCTACAAGCCATTCAAGCCGTCACCGATTTCTGCAATACAGGGGAAGTGCCAGCCCTAAGGAAGGTCAGCAAGACTGAAATATCCAAGCTCACCGGTTCAGTGAGCGACTCACGTGGCATGACTGTCAACTCAATCAAGGATGATTTGGTCAAGTATTCCTGCATGGTGATAGGCTACCAGATGTTCTTTGCTAGTAGAATTAACTCTGTATCTGCTACAGCGGTAAATGTCACTTACCGGATGATAAAAGAAGATGCATCATTTGATCTGTGCACCTGTATGCAAAGACAACTTATGTTGAATCTTAAGTCAATCAAATAGGACAATGCACTGAGATTCAAGTTTGGACAACTACTGGTAGGGTTATTCTTCTACTTCCAAGGTTATTTCTCAGGAGTTGGAGATATTCAGTGGTCTGCTGACCAACTAGCTACCAATTAGATCAAAGAGAGCCTGCAAGCAGTTGGAACCGGTTACCCTGATGTTCTGAACAAGTGTTCTGAACAAGTACTTTGATGAGTTCAGAAGCAAGATGAGCTTAAGGATGAGGATATCCATGACATTGTCAATAAGTATGAAGAGGATATCTACTTTATCATCAAAGTGGATGAATGCATAATGGAGGCTGTTGAGCCCAGACAGGAAGAAGTAGAGCCTATGGGCTATGAGGTGATGTATGATATGCTGGACTGGTATGCTTCTACCCTAATCACCTCACCCCTTGATCCTAAGGCAAAGAGAACCGACACCTATCTGGAAAGGGTTGCACCAATTGTAGAACCTCCTGAAAAGAAAGGAAAGGCAGTGCCTTTGGCATCGGCACCGGTTACTGCAGCCAGTCCCAAAGTGACCAAGCAGTCACCTGCAAAGAAGAAACTGAAAGCAACACCTGCCAAATTCTTTGAGAGGAAGAGGAAGACAAGGAATAACTCCCCGGACTTAGAAGAAACTGTGTCTGAAGAAAAACCCAAGAGGACAAGACAAACAAAGAAAAAGACAAAGAATGAACCGACATCATCTACATTGGTAAATATTGACATTTCTTCCTACAAACCTTTGACACATTGTCAAAGAACTATAAAAAATATTAGGAGAAAAGTGTTGAATGATTTGATTGATTATTTTGATGATTTCAATGATGATGAAAAGGAAGTAGTTGAATAAGAAATCATTAAGTATTTATGTGTTAATGGCCGGTCTCCTTCAAAAATTAGATCTGAGATACCAGATTCTTTGTATAATTCTTTAGACAATAAATGGCACATTGCCATAGAAAAGGAACAGGAAATGAGAGAGAAAATTTTTGCTCAACATTTTCCTAATGTATCAAATTTAGAACTTTTCGAAGTTATGAATAAATACAAAGGCCTCTTCTTCATGAGAAGAAGAAGACTCCTGTTACTGGAAGGAAAGGGTCAAGAAGTGATCAATAATACACATACTCTTTCTCAAGAAGCTCTTAAGATGCATCAAGTGGCTGAAGCCAACAAGAAGGCTAAGCAAGAACTGGCAATAACAAAACTGGATGAAGTGTTTGATAATGAAGGAAACTTGGTTACTGAACCTATAGACACTATTGATGTTGATGCTCTAGATGTAGAGGATGTTGCTTAAATACACCATCAGAAGCAACATGACAGGAGAAGCAAGCATAACAAGTAGATAAGAAGAAGAAAGCAGAGGAGGACAAATAAGAGGAGAAAAGAAAGGAAGAGGAAGAGGAAAAGAAGAAGGATGAAGAGGAGAAAATAAAGAAGGAAGAGGAAAAGAAGAAGAATGAAGAAGAGAAAAGAAAGAAGGAAGAGAAGAAGAAGAAGAAGAATGAAGAAGAAAAGAAGCGGAAAGATGAAGAAAAGAAAAAAGAAGAGGAGAAGAAGTAGTAGGAAGAGGAGCAGAGGAAAAAGGATGAAGAAGAAGAGAAGCAGAGGAAAGAAGAGAAAAGGAAAATAGAAGAAGAGGAAAATAAAAAGACAGAAGAGGAAAAGTTAAGAGCTACAAAGAAAGAAGAAGCGACAAAAAGCACTCAGATGGAGACTCCAAAGGCAACCGGTAGTCAAGCCAAACCGGCTGCCCTCACCGGTCCTATTGACCTCCTGTCTGCAAATGAAATGGAGTTGCTACAAAGAATTAAGGTTTCTCAAGAATGCCTTGAAGTGTTAAGGAGGAAGAAGGAGCAAGATGTGATCCAAGCTGCGGTGGACACTCTTATCGGTTTGTTACCCGACACAAACCTCCCCAATACTAATTCATCATTGGCACAATTGAAACTCCTATGCATTGTAGTGGATGATCAGGTGCAGAGCCTAGAAGAGGTAGCAGAGGTAAATGCCAAGAAAGAGCATCAAAAGGCTCTCAAAATTTCCTTGGTGAAGAAGCTAAATGAGCTCCGATCCGATTTGCAAAAAGCTCAAAAAGACATAAGGAATGCTCTGGATGAGGGGAATCTACTACTCAGTAAGATTTACCAACCCCATCTCTTCTATGATGATGTGCTTGTACAGAAGAAAAAGCTACAATCTAACTTGCAGTTATACATGAGCACCTTCAAGCCACCATATGACTCTTTTATAGCTTATGGGCAAACCGTTCACCGACTTCATATTCAGTCTGCCAAAACAGAGTTGGAAATCAGCAACTGGACTCGAGATTTACAGGAACTACAACTGGTTCTACTCCCATGCCTGCAAATACTTCAAAATTTTTATCTCAATTTGGATGCCTTAACGGTGACTCAAGAGATGAGCATAATAGATGCCATGGAAGAACAGGTCTCCCAGATGCAAATAGAGAAAGAAGTGACAACCTCCCTACTTGAGTCCTGGTCCTTATCTATGAAACAATTTTTGTAGGACTTTAAATCATTTTTTGACAAGTTTTATTCTTTATCGTCATAAGCTCTTATTCTTTTAATACTAATGAAACAGGGGTTGGTCTGCAGTATTATTTTTGTCATTGTTGGCAAATGGGGAGAAGTATAAATTTTTGAATATTTTGATGTATACTTTCATGTTATTTTTGTTAAGAAGTAGTATACATTGTATTTTATGCAAAAGGGATAGTGTATATGCTTAGGGGGAGTAATTTTGGTTATGGCATAATTTTGTTGTAAAACACTTAGATGTCAAAATTTTCCTAAGTGTTGCCATCAATGCCAAAGGGGGAGATTGTTGCCATTTTTGATGATTATGTTGTGATTGTCATTGATGGACACACACTTGCATTGAGATCACTTTTATATGTATAAGTTAAAGCTCAACCGATATTTCTTCCCAACCAGTATGATGCATTATAGTCCTTAGACTATTGGTGTTTTGTAGAAAATGATTACCAATTTGAAGTGGTATGTTGACCCCAAGCAGTTTGAGGATCTCAAGCGGTACGAAGGATCAAAGCGGCAGAACACATATTTCCCAATCTTCATTTTGTCAAACCAGCAACTGGTATTTTGCTTAAACCGATATTTTGTATGAACCGGTAATACTCTATGATGAGTTACCATCCATCGACACTTCAACGGTGCTTTTTGTGTCGTGTTACAAAATAAGTCTAGATGCATTGAACCTAGGAAATTTTATTGTAATCCTATTGGAATGACATGAAATAAGATTCCTTTATAAGGACATCATGTCTAGGGTTTTAGGTTGTTACTGGGGTTTTAAGGTGGTTGATGAGTTGCAGAGAGTGTGAATGTGTAGAAGACTGAAGCAATGCTGGAATGCATTAGAAACGAGCTATCAAGGATCTAACCAAGAAATCTGTGCTATTAGCTAGATCACTCACTTGTTGATTACTCACATCTTCGACAAGTCTGAAGCCCTTAACCGGGTAGGCCCAAAAACCTTTTGTAAATCCTCTAACAAGGTGGTTCACATCCGTGGATCTAAAGTCCTCTAGCAAGGTAGTCTTTAATCGGACTTATCTCCTAACAAAGATTGAGATTCCTAACAGGATCTGTTCTGGTAAAGAACATTGTATGACCTTAACTGGTCTGGTTCCTATTCTGTAGATAGTTACTTGTGATTTTCCTCTCACCGTGGTTTTTCCCATTTGGGTTTCCAAGTCAAAATCTCTTGTGTTATGGTGTTTGTGCTTCTGTGGGTGAATGCATTATTAGCTATTTGGATTACATATGTGCTAACTGGTTTGTCTGCTAAACTATTTTACTGGTTTGTTGGTAGTCTAGTAAAGTGTTTAAGTACAATGATTTTTGGTAAACTAATTCACCCCCCCCCTCCTTAGTATTCATCAGTTGCAACATAGTTGTATAGAGATCTTTAACCAGATCTACTATAGAGTTTGTGAATTGTGATCTGAGCTTAATCTTAAAATTAATCTCATGCATTTGGAGATGCAATCCTTTTTAGTTCACCTTTTTCTATTGTAGTAAGCATTCTAATAGCAAGTCATTCATTTGTATCTTTGCAGTGAGTAGTCAAGCAGTGAGCCCTTTTTGTAATCTGGCAGTGAGCCATTTTTGTAATCTGGCGGTGAGCCACTCCTTTGCAAACACCATATAACTAGTGATATTCTCCTAAGAGTTAACACTCTCGGTGGTTTTTCCCATTTTGTTTTTCCAAGTATAAAATTTGGTGTTTCTCTTGTGGTTGTGTTCTTCATCATTATTCTACTTTTGTAGTCTTATATTTGTTAAGTATGATAGATGAAGTTTGATGTTTTTGCGGAAGATTAAAGTATTTCTAAAAGTTTTTTTATGTGTGTGTGTGGGGGGGGGGGGGGAGGAATATTTATTCACCCCCCCTCTCAATATTCCAATCCTTTCAACCAAGTAAACAAACGGTATCAGAGCTTTAGTCCCTTCCTTGAAATCTTAACTGCTTGAGGGAGATTTGTGTTGTTTGAATCATGGTACCTATATGCATGACCGAAGATTTTCAACTAGATGAAGATTTGAAGACAACCCTTGAGGATTTGGAAAGTGTTGAATTAGAGAATGAAGAATTGAAAGAGAATGTGATGATAGAAAATGAATGTGTGCAGAAACTGAGAGAGAAAATCCAAAATTCAAATGGAGGCATAAGGAGGTTAACAATCTGTTGAAGCAGGAGAATGAGACTATTAAATATTTGATTGATAAGATTGAGGAGAAAGACAAGATAGAGAAATCCTTGATAGAAATAATAAAGAATAAATCTGAAGAATGTGAAAAGCTCGAGGAAGAGGTGAAGAATCTAAAGGTAGAAAATAAAATCCTTGACAGTAGTAAGCTCCTAGAAGATTTGATCAGCATGCAGAAAGTTAACTTGGATAAGACCGGACTTGGTTTTTAACCTAGTATGTATTCATATTAAAATGACAAAAAGGAAAACAAAGAAGTCAAAGCTAAAGTGGAGAAGAAGTCAAAAGATGAGAGGAAGTCTTGGAATCATAATTCTAATGCAAGAAGACCACTAGTTCAACAAACTAATGCAAAAAGGTACCCATCTTTTAATGGCTATTGTTTTCAATGCAATAAATTTGGACATAAGGTAGTAAGTTGTAGAAGCATTCAGTGTTATAGTTGCAAGAGGTTTGGTCATAAAGAAAATCATTGTAGAAACCATGGTATGATTCTGTTGGCTTGATGATGATTTTTGTAATGGATGACTTTATGTGTTGTCATTAATGGCACATATATACACACACATATGTTCACATTGTCATAGTCATCTTAGTTAAGACAAACTAGTACTACTCCTAAGTCTATGTATTGCAAACTGGTATCATTTGTATAAAGAAGTCCAATTAGTTTTGAAGGTGTCTAATCGGTATATGTACACAACCGCTATATGCAAGAATGGCAATTGGTCATGGTCAATTATACTTGCACCAGCTGGGAGATACTGCGGAGATCAACAAGGAGGCGAAAGGAGGACAATCAGTCTATGAGTTGGAAGAGGTTAACTCTTAACCAACATCGGTGTTCCAATTGGTTTCATTGATTATGTGATGCGTTATCACCGGTCATAATGAGTTATCCCTAACCAACAGATTTGGTGGAAATTTGTGATGTGTTATGAAAGATTATCTAGACACATTGTGCCTAGGAAATTATGATGAGGTTCCTGAGCCGACATGAAATATAATATTTATATAATGAAATTATGATGAACTATCTTTTTATTATGCGAGGTAAAGTGATAAGTTGATGTGATTTGCTAAAGGAGTTGCAAATTATGTCGGTGATGCAGTTTTGAGTGAGAAGAAGAGGATCTATACAAGCAAGATGTGCTATTTCTAGATCACACTACATGTTGTTTTCTAATCACTACAATAGTTAAATCCCCTAACTAGGTAAGCTCTAAAAAGCTTCATTGTACAAATCCTCTAACCAGGTGAACCATTAGTTTGGATTTGAAATCCTCTACCGAGGTTACTCCTAACAGGGCGTTGGGATCTTTAACAGGATTCTCTCCTAGCAGAGCACTTTGTAGACCTTAACTGGTCAGTTACCTATTACTGCAAACAGTTAACTTGTGAGTCTCATCACACCGTGGTTTTTCCCAGTTGGTTTTTCCACGTATAAAAACTTGTGTTATGGTGGATGTTTTACTTGTTGTGGATTCTTTAATATCACTTTGGATTGCATGCATTATTTTAAGTAAACTGGTTAACTGTCTTTATCAGTCTATGTTGAAAGTGGTATTTTTTTTTGTTGTCACTGATTCACCCCCCTCTCAGTGCTTGATAAGTCTATCAATTGGTATCTGAGCCTAACTTACTTAAGGCTTAATCGATTGGAAGGAAACCCTAAAGCCACCATGGGGGATATGAGTTATTTAGAGATGGCTAGAGTGCTTGATGAAACCAAGGAAGAGCTTGAAACCCTGAAGGTCACATTTAAAGCTTCACAAGTTAAGAGGAGAGAGCTGATTGAGCAACTATTGGAGACATCTGACAATAGTTTTTCAGATGAGGCCAACATTGATGCACTGGCTAAAGAAGTGGAAAAATTGAATGGTGAAAAGCTAAATCAGAGGAGAGAACTCGAAGCCCTAAAAATCCACATGAGCCAAGAACTTGAAGAAAGAAGGGCAACTAAAGACCTAATCAAAGAGAGAGAACATGATATTGTTAAAATTAAACAGGAGAATGCAGCTTTGAATGAACATTGGCATGAGGAGAAAGAAGAGAAAGAAGCTTTGCAGTTAGATCTTGAAATGGTAATGTCTCTAAGGGAGACTCTGGCAAAGCACAATGAAGATCTTACCAAGGAGATTACTGAGGCTAATGGGAAGCTTGAAAATTTCAATAAGAGTTCTTCTATGCTGAATGAGAAGATCCAATCTCAAAGGATGAAAGGTGACACATTTGGACTAGGTTTCAATACATCTAAGAAAGGAGAATCTTTTGATACCAGGAGCAACATGCACAAAGGTAAAATGACTCCTAAGGCTAACAAGCCTACCAGTAAGAAAGATTTTAAACATGTTTGCTTTATCTATCACAAACCTTGACATACTGCTAATGTGTGTAAAAATAGACATAAGGAGAATACAAGCTATAATGCAAATGCTAGATATGTGTCTAGAAGATTTGAAGGTCATTGTTACACATGTTATATGTATGGAAATAGATTATTTGAATGCAAATATGGAGAAAACAATATGGAACCTCACATAAATCGAAGACCTATCGATGACTGGAGAAGGAACTATGATAATCGGGGAAACATGAACTAGCAAAAACCCTATATCAATCAGTTCAGTCCATATAAAATGGAAAAGGTAACAAATGTGGTTTTCACCATTTGCAATAATTATGGACATGTGGCTATGAACTACATAAAGAGAACTGGAAGAGGTAATGGAGGACCTTAGAGAGCATCTAGGATGACATGCTATCATTGTCACAAATTGCGACACATGGAAAAGTTTTGTAGAACTAGGAAGAACAAATCGGTTAACCACTCTAAAGATCAGAAAGGTAAGCATAAGGTCGATGTTGAAGAATCCAGAGTGGAGATGAACAAAATCTGGAAGAATAAGAGTGAGGAAAAACCTACAGAAGAATCTATCCCTTCACCTAGTATGGAGAATATTGCACCGGTGAACTGAGATATTCAACAAGCCTAAGGGGAGCATAGCCGTAAATCTACTTCCGGACCCCTTGAAGAGTGTATGGTAAGAGATTTTTTCATTTAGAGTTGTATTATGAGAATTATTTATATCATTGTCTATCAATTTTCTAAAGGATTACCAACTGGTTATATAGCTATCGGTATAGATGAGTTTTGTTAAGCGATATATTAGGGCTTGTTACCCTATCGATTGTGCAATTAATGTAGTGGGTAAGTTTATAAAAACAAGTTTTACTAAGTTACTTTTACCCTAATTACATTCGAAGAAGAGTTTTTGAGCACCGATAGAGCAAAATAGAGAATTGTTAGCTGATTGTGAACAGATTTGTGTTGCAGATCAAAAGTTGAATTGGATTTGAAGATTAGTGAAGGAAAAACAGGTGTACATTTGAGAGATCAACTAGAAACCCTGCCAGCGCAAAGGGAATAAGGTATTCTTTTTTTAATCTCTCTCAAATCAAGATTATCTAGAATGGCATCATTGTCTATACAAGCAAAGAGACTTATGATTACTGTTGAAGCTATGGAGTCTATGGAGTCAGATAAAGTAGAATCATATAATGCATTGTCTTAAGTTCCTGATGGTGTTATGATCAAAGATGATTTATCCAGTTATATAGACTGTACAATTGCGGATCTAGGATTACTGTCAATCTATTCACAAATCAAATCTTTATGTGATAAAAGCGGGAAAATCAAACTTGAGTACATTAGGGTTTATGAAAAAGGTTTTCATAATGCAACATATTTTCTTGAAGATTTTGAGGAAGAGCATGGAGAGAATATATATCTTGACAGGTCTCACACAATCATGAAGGAAGCAATTTATGCAGTGATTGGTTTTTGGCAAACCGGTGAAGTTCCAAAGCTGAGGACAATTTCAAAAGATACTATGATTGCACTAAATAAGACCAACACTGACAGTCATGCATTTTTGGTCAACAACATTTCAGATCAAGAAATCAGTTTTGCAACTATGGTCATTGGTTAAAGGATATTTCATTCTAGCAGGATGAATAGTGTTCCATCTACTGCTGTGCATGTAGCCTACTTGATCATTGCAGAGAATGCAGATTATGACTTATGTGAGGCAATGACAAGCCAATTGATGTTGAACCTAAAATCAATTAAGAAGGACAATAGTCAAAATTTTAGGTATGGTTAACTATTGATTGGTCTATTCATCTATTTTCAAAATTTCCTACCAGGAATTGGTGACATTCAATGGTCGAAGGACATACCGGTTACAGCTAAAATCAAGAACAACATTAAGGTTGTGAAGAACACATTTTTTGTTGCTATGAACATATATTTTAATGAGTTCCAAAAGAAGATGAGCATGAGGTTAAGGCTACCTGATGATGTGGTGAAACACTTTGCAAAAGACATTTGTTTCACAGTTACCATTGACTTTTGCCTTATGGAGGCTGTTGAACCCAGGGAAGATGAGATGGAAGAAATGAGTTATGAAGTCAACTATGACTTATTAATCGGTTATGCCAACAACCTTTTGGCATCTCCCAAGGATAAGAAGAAGAAAAGACTGGGAACTTACTAGGAACATATTGCACCTACTCAACCCAGTAGTGCCAAAGAGAAGAAGAAGAAAGTTGAGCAAGCACCTTCAGTGACCATTGGTACAAGGGTGACAAGAAGTATTCAAGTCAAAAAGGAACTGGCACCCAAATTATATGCAAAGAAGTAGACTGCAACAAAGAAGAGAGGTAGACAACTCATTCTTCAAGAAGAATATGATGATACTGACACTGAAGAGGAACCAAAGAAGATGAAATTGACTAGTAAGAAAGCCAAACTAGTAGGAGATATTTCAAAGCAAAGTACTCCTATTAATGTTACATCATACGAACCTATGACTGATTTTGAGAGGACATTAAAAACATTATGGAGGAAATGGTTTGATAATGTGAAAGAGTATTTTGATTCATTTGATGAAAAATAGAAACAACAAATTGTTCAAGAGGTAATCAACCACTTGTGTCAATACAATTGGTTGTCTTGGGATATTGAAAAGGATATTTATGATTCTTTGTATTCTATTCTTGTAATTAAGTGGAAAATGGCTGTAGAACAAGATCAAGAAATTATTGATAGAGTTTTCATTCAATATTTTCCCAAGTTACCTCGAGATGAATTATTAGCATTGCTTGATAATTTCAAAGGACAGTTTCATTTTAAGTCAAGAAGATTGAAGTTATTGGCTGAAAAGGTTCAATTTGTTGAAGATGATACTCACCAGATAGCGAAAGACATTCACAAGATGCATGAGCAATTAAATTCTCATAAAAATGACCACACAGAGACTGAAGCTCCACAGGAGCTAGATGAAGAAGAGATTATTACATCAGATGTTGTCTATCTTATTAAGAATAAGGATGACACTACTCCACCAGTTATTTTCTTTGTAGATGATACTGAAGAAATTCAGGATACTATTGATACAACTAGTAATATCCTTGAGCTAGTTAAGGAACTTGTACATCAATCGGACATTACTGATACACATGAAGCAACTGAAGCACCGGTCAATGAACCTAGTGTGGATATTCGACTGCCACTAGAAAAGGAACACCAAGATGAAAATAAACTACCACTGGTTACTACAGATACACAGGAGAAACAAACAGAGGTAGAGAAAGAGAAACCAAAGAAAGAGGTTGAAGAGAAGGAGACTAAAAAGAAAAAGGATGAAGAGAAATAGAAAATAGAGGAGAAGATATCAGAGAAAATAGATGAAAAGGAAAAAGCAAAGGTGAAGCAGCAAACTGATGATGAGGATGACTCAATATGCATTAAAGGAGCTATAGATGTAGATAATATAAGTGCGTTTGAACTAATGGATATTGCTATAGTGATGCAATCTAGAGCTCAAAAGAAAATATTGAAAGAGCAAAGAAAAGAAGCAGAAACAATTCAAACTGTTGTTGACATCCTGTCAAGTCTCCTACTAGAGACTGACACTGGCAATTTGGCTAGCCCTATTGGCAAGCTTGGACAGTTGGTTGTTGATGCTATTGACCAATTGAAATCCATTACAGAAGTTGCACATACCCTAGCTGAAAAGAACTACAGAAAGAAGAGGGGAGAGCAATTATTGATAGATATTAATAAAGGGAAGATTGTTTTATCTCTGAATAAAGATCTTTTGAGAACTGTTGTTGAAACTGGAGGAAGGATTTTGGCCTATACATCTAACATTTCATTTTTCTATCCTTATTTGAAGAAGAGGCAAGAAGAGACAGAAAAAGAACTGGAGAGGATATGTACTGCTTACATACCTTTATAGGATTTAGCCTTAGATTTTGGCAAATCGGTTGATGATTTACAACATCGGTTAGATGTTTATGATTTTGAACAAGCTAAGAGACTTAGATCCTTGAAAGAACTAAAGAACCGGTTGAGACCAAAAGTGGACATCTTACAATGGGCATACAAGGACACAGAAGTAGTTTTGGTGACCCCAACGATGAGCACATTGGATGCAATGGAAGAATTCGCTACACAAGTTATGACAACTATTGAGATCACTGAAACATTATTGGAAACATGGGATAATGATTTTACTCAGATGAAGATTGCTTTCAGTGACATTTTCTTGAAAATTGCAGTCAACACTCCTTGAAAAACTCTTATATTTATGTATATGTAGTTTTTAATGCAAATTTGATATATTATATATGTATTTTACTTTTCAATTTGGCAATGTTGTCAAAGGGGGAGTAGAAATATGTATGTGTTGCAAAATTTTGTATGTATTGTTAAGGGGGAGTAGAAATATGTTTGTACAATTTTTGTAAGCACACTTAGTTGTAAAGTTGTAAAATTTTCTAAGTGTTGCCATTAATGCCAAAGGGTAAGATTGTTGGCTTGATGATGATTTTTGTGATGGATGAATTTATGTGTTGTTATTGATGACACATATACACACACAAATATGTTAACATTGTCATATACATCTTAGTTAAGACAAACTGATACTACTCCTAACTCTTTGTATTGCAAACCGGTATCATTTGTATAGAGAAGTCCAATTGGTTTTGAAGGTGTCTAACCAGTATATGTAGACAACCGATATATGCAGGAATGATAATTGGTCATGGTCAATTATACTTGCACCAGCTTGGAGATACTGCAAAGATCAACAAGGAGGCAAATGGAGGATGATTGGTCTATGAGTTGGAAGAGGTTAACTCTTAACCAATATCAGTGTTCTAACCACTTTCACTGATTATGTGATGAGTTATCACCGATCGTAATGAGTTATCCCTAACCGACAGATTTGGTGACAATCTGTGATGTGTTATGAAAGATTGTCCAGATACATTGCAACTAGGAATTTGTGATGAGGTTCCTAAGCCGACATGAAATCTAATGTTTATATAATGACATTGTGATGAGATATCTTTTTATTATGTAAGATACAAGTTATAAGTTGATGCGATTTGTTGAAGGAGTTGCAGAGTATGTCAGTGATGCAATTTTGAATGAGCAAAAGAGGATCTATACAAGCAAGATGTGCTATTTCTAGATCACACCAACTGTTCTTTTCTAATCACTACAACAGTTAAATCCTCTAACCGGGTAAGCTCTAACAAGCTTCATTATACAAATCCTCTAACCAGGTGATCCATTAGTTTGGGTTTGAAATCCTCTACCAAGGTTATTCCTAATAGGGTACTACCTTTAACTAGGTATAGCTCCTAACAGGGATTTGGGATCTTTAACATGATTCGCTCCTAGCCGAGCACTTTGTAGACCTTAACTGGTCAGTTACCTATTACTACAGATAGTTAACTTGTGAGTCCCATCTCACCATGGTTTTCCCCAGTTGAGTTTTCCATGTATAAACACTTGTGTTATGGTGGATGTTTTATTTGTTTTGGATGCTTTAATATCACTTTGGATTGCATGCATAGTTTTAAGTAAACTGGTTAACTGTCTTTACCGGTCTATGCTGAAAGTGGTATTGTTTTTGCTGTCACTGATTCACCCCCCCATCTCAATGCTTTATAAGTCTATTAGATTCAAAATCATAATCTGATTGAAGTGAACAAGAAGAGTTACAACTTTCATGGTTATTGTTACTTGCAATAACTATGGACATAAGACTAATCAATGCAGACATAGATCACATTCGGTAAGATCAGAAAGGAAGGATATCAATTACTTGAAATGAAAATAGTTTGGACATTATGCTAATCGATGTAAAAATGGAAATGTAGATAAATCTGCTGAGAATAGTGTAATGAAGAATTGTGAATCAAAGAGAGAAAATTTGGTCTAGAGAAAGAAGAGTGAGAACAAAGGAAGTGAGCCTGATGTACCCAAATTTGGTACAAGCACCTCTTCCTCTGGTAACTAAGTATAGTGCTTTGGGTCAGGAGGAGTTCCATTTGAAAGAAAAATCTTTTGTCCTCCTCGTTTGAGTGGACTATGTCATTGATTTGGAATGATAGTGCTTTAATTTCTTTAAAGGCTATCCGGTAATCGAAGGAAATTTTTTAACATCATCGGTAAGACAGTTCTTGATGGCAAAACCCTAAGGGAAGTATTTTTGGCAAGTTAAGTATCATCCTTTTGAATTCATTTTTTCATTATCAGTTATTTGTGCTTAAGAATATCAGGATCGATAAAGGAGTAGAAAAATAAGAGAGTGGTGCAAGAAATCATGGAAGGAAAAATGATCATCGAAGAATCTAGCAGTGAAGAATTTTAGGTTTTGGATAAGGTGTTCCTAGATGAATTTAACCCAGAAAAAATTAGTGATGTTGAGTTGCAAAGAATCAAAGGATTGGAAAGAAAAGGTACGAATCTTTGGACAAAATTTCCTTGGTTTGATAATGTGGAGGTTATTAGGATGATCCTTAGTTGTGTACAAGATGACAATATTATGTTAGATAAACCCTACCCCATCTCGAAGGAGGTTATCTCTATGATCATCAATTTGTGTGACAATGAAGAAGTTCTGACAAAGAAGTCAATCTTGAACAAATAAGTGAAAGCCCTAATCAACGTGAAGGGTGATCAACGATCATTGATAATTAACACTATCATCAACCCCGTGGTGAGGTATGTAGCCAACAATATTTCATACAAAATTTATTTTAGGAATAGGGAGGGTGCCACCTCAGCAATTGTAGTATATATGGCACATATGCTTGCAATGGAAAATAAATCATTTGAATTGTGTGAATTGTTGAGGGTATTGTTGTTAGAGAATGTTAAGATGACAAAAGAAAAGAATTATCCTTTCCGGTTTGGTTCATTTCTTGTGATTTTGGTTATGTATTGTTTGGGATCCCTTCCAGCAAAAGACAATATCATATGGGAATCTGGTGTTCTGATTGCAAGATAGATATTTAGATATTTAAAAAGACTAAATAATAAAGAAGAAGTGTGCGATTCTTTTTTTCAAATCCTTTATGGACACATGGAGTGTTGGCCCGATATCTTTTGTTTTTGGTTCTAAAGGTTCTTCCTCCAGAAAGAAGAAAATGAGATAGTTTGTTCCTGCTAGTATTTGAAAGTCAAAGAAAAGAAAATTAGAGGATATTGTAGTGATTGAAGATCTAGAGTCTCTTGTAGCTAGAGGAGATTTGACATTTGCAGAGCAAGAAGCTAGAGAATCAAATGATGAATCTAATTTGCTGAAATTAGTGGACAACATGGATGAAATCAAGAAAATTGGTGTGATGTGGCTAACTTCAGTTGAGTCAGACAAAATTGAAAGAATTATGATGAATCATTTGATCTAGAATAACATGAGAATTGAGGATATAAGTAAAATTTACTTCCAGAATCTCTAAATGAGGTTCTAAAGGAGAAGTTTTCTAAGCAGTCTGTTGAAGGTAGAATATCTGGAGAAAAAGGTTTGGATATGTAGAATCTATTGAATGAATGTGTTGATGGGAAAAATATCTTATCAACATGTATTGAGGAATTTAGGAACTGTATCTGCAGTGCTAGTAGATTCTACAAGTATTGTCTCTTGGCTAGGAGTTGCAGTGAAGCACAAAAGCAAAATTGATGCTATTGAAGATGAGTTGACAGCTTTAGGCAAATCTTTTGATTTTCTGGATGATAAGGATCGTGAGCAAAGGAAAAGAATCAAGTTTCTTCAAGATGAACTCTAATTATTGCAAAGGCAGAAATAAGACTTTGTGAACATGTTTTGGAAGGTGAAGGAGATTGTTGAGGCTAAATTGGAATATTTTTCAGCATTGCTTGGAAGTGTAGTTGAGTATGAGTAGAACCTATCTTCTCTGCATAGTTTTTCTCATGCAGTTTATTTGTTGGTAGAATGAAAAATCCTTTTAGTCAACACTAAACTGGCCATAAATTCTTGGGAGGTTCTTCTTCCAGATCTAAAGGATAAATGCAAGATTATCTTTCCGAAGAAGAGCAGCTGAAGGTTCTTGTGTGGTATTCAGTTTATGACATTTTTTCAATTGTATATGTTATGTATTTTTCTTTCATCAAAGGCGTCATTTGTCCTTGATATCAAAATGGTGAGAAAGGAATGTGGTTTCTTGGATTTGAGGAGTTGCGTAAGAAATGGGGGGTTGTGTCGTATGCAGATATATTTTGGATATGTTTTTCCATCAATGATAAAGGGGGAGATTGTTAGACTTGTGTGAATATTATTGTCATTAATGTCAAACTAGCTATTTGGTTTGGACTGGATACTATGTGTAGTTCTATGTTATCTGGATTGGTCTAGATACTTTTTGCAGTTCATATGTGCTATTCTTTGTTATGGACATATGCTATGATGCAGTTAGATGGATATGATATGATGAGGTTATCTCTGTAAGATATTTGTTCTAGAATTTCAAGTTCTCATTAGTCTCAGTACTAGTTATGAGTTTCGGTATTAGTTGTTTTGGTCATGGAAGTAGTATCTCTTTGAATTTTGTGTTGTGGTATTCTTGGTATGCGTGGAGTCTATATCTTTGGAATATTGGAGACATTATGCTTAATTTTGTAATAATGGGTCAGTATCTTTGGGTCCAAATAACCCTACCCCATTCTAGTAATATCAGTATATGCATTGGCAAATGAAGTATGAAAAAGGAAGCATTTAGAGATCTTGTGGAGGCCGACATGAGTGTCTTGTTTATGTTGGATATCGTGTTGGGCTTATTCGACACACTATTTTGTGTTTGTGTCCTCCGGTATATATATAGTAGTGTGTGTGTGGTAGAGAGGAGATATAGGTGTGTGTGTATGTGTGAGAAAGAGATTGAGAAAATATATGAGGAGTGTATGTGGAAGATAACAGAGAAGCAAAATGTGTAGTTGCAGACAGTGAAGGCAAATAGTGTTATTGTGGTGCAATATTTATTCATCGGACTTGCTATAGGATGGTTGTGCAAATATCTTTAACTGGATCTACTGTAGAGTTTGTGAATTTTGATCTAAGATTAATCTTAGAACTGATCTCATGCATTTGGAGATGCAATCCATTTCGGTTCACCTTTTTCTATTGTAGTGAGCATTCCAACAATGTGTCATTCTTTTGTATCTTTGTAGTAAGCAATCTGGTAGTGAGATGTTTTTGTAATCTGGCGGTGAGCCACCTGATAGTGATCCACCTCTTTGTAAACACCATATAACTAGTTATATTTTCTTGAGAGTTAACACTCTCCATGGTTTTTCCCATTTTGGTTTTCCACGTATAAATCTAGTGTTTCTCTTGTGGTTGTGGTCTTCATGATTATTCTTCTTTTGCAGTCATATGTTCATTAAGTATGATAGATGAAGTTTGATATTTTTGAGGAAGATTAAAGTATTACTAAAAGTTTCTTTATATATATATGTGTGTGTGTGTGTGGGGGGGGGGGGGGGATGTTGATTCACCCCCCCTATTAGTATTCTTGTCTATTCAACCTAGTCAACAATATCCACTTCCTTCTTTATGCTCAATGCTAAACTTTATAAAAGGAAAAACAACATTCTTGTCATACTTAAATTTCCAAAAGATTCTAGTAGCTAGTTTTTCTTGATCATCAATAGTTGTAGGCTTATTCTTTTGAGATTGAGAACAAGAGTTATTATTAGAAGAAGAAGGATTGTGATCAATGATTTTAACTTTGCCACTATTAATAAGTTCTTTAATTGAATTTTAAAAATCAAGACAATCATTAGCATGATGGTTGTGAGTTTCATGAAATGAACAAAAAATATTTTTTGAAAAAGAAGAACTTTTACGAGAACGAATGGCTTGTTGTCTTGCAAGATGATTTTTAAAGTCTTGATTCCTAAGGAGGTCATCCATAGGAGATTTATTATCATTTACTAGGCCTTCTATAGTGATTTGTGTAGGAGGGTTTATAGGGACTCGAAATCTTTGTTCAAATTTTCCAAGGCCTCCTATAAGAATTTGTTAATTGATAAGGCGAAGCAACATTGTAATAAATTTATTTGAAATTTTTAGTGTAAGGATGTTTAGAAGGAATGAAAGGATTAGTAGATGAAGAAGGAACATCTTGTGGAAGTGTATTTTCCTTTCTTTCATCATGCATATCCTTTTTGATAGATTGGAAAGGAGGATCCTTATCATCCAAGGCCTCATCTTTGCTTAATGTTATGTGGGGAGAGAGATCATGAATGAAATGCATAACATCATCTTCTCTACAAATTTTTTGATGATTAAGATAGGCTCTAGGAGAGTAAGGAGGATCTAGAGAGATGAAAACACCATTATTTTGATTTTGGCCCCCTTGTGCAAAGGTATGTGTATGAGAAGAAGATGGGTCCATGTTGCTCTTAAATGCTTTCCCTCCATTAGAGAGATAATTGATAGGAGAATTATCTCTTTATTCATTCACATTAGATACCCTAGGAGAGGTACAAGTATTAGATTTTCCATTAATATCTCTAGGATTGGGATCTACAAAAGCTTTAAGGTGATCTATATATGAAATGCACTTTCCTAGAAACATCACCATAAAATAACATGTACTATAAATGAAAGATTTGAGATCTAATTGATGAAAATGAAGCAACTTGGAAATCCTAAAAATGCAGTATGTCCAAGTGCTATGAATTAAAATAAGTAACATGAAGTGAAATAAGCCATTATCCGACACATGATTATAATAAATATAGGTAAAAATCAATGTAATCATATGTGAAATAGCAAATAAATCAAATCCATTAATTTCCATGATGAATATTTAAATTTAGATCATAGAAAATTAATCAAAATAAATTAGGGTTTTATAAATAAAATTATGTAAATTGATGAATCAGAAATTTGATTTTTTTTTTAATATTTTGAGATTTTAAATTTTGAAAAATGTGAAATTTGAAAATTGAAATTTGAATTTTAAAATTTGAAAGTTGACATTTGAAATTTGGAGATTGCAAAATAATTGAATAATGCAAAATTTTAGAAAAAATGATTATTCAATTAATAAAGGATAATTGTGAAAATTTGTGCAATCCTCCTAGGAAATTTAAATTTAAAATTAGGACTTTGAAAATAACCTCTTAATTTTAAAAATTAAATTTAAAATTATCCAAAGTAAATCTAAATTTAAAATTAGGTCATTGTAAAAAGAACCTCTTAATTTTAAAATTAAATTTAGATCTAAAGTTGAAATTTGGAAATTGAAATATAATTAATGCAAAGTTGGGAAATACACAAATTTAAATTTAAAAATTACGCTCTTTTTAATTAACCACTTAATTTAAAAATTTAAATTTAAAATTTGATCTAAGATTGCAATTTTGAATTTGAGACAGCTCTAAAATGATAAACTCAAAATTTAAACAACCCACAAGCTTAATTGTTAAAAATTTTAAAATTAGGGTTTTTGAAATTAACCACTTAATTTTAAAATTTGAAATTGAAATTAAATTTGTAGATGAAAATTTGAATTTTGAAATTGAAAAATGCTCAAATCTGAAATAATTTATCCAAATTAAGCAATTCACAAGCTCAATTTTGAATTTTAAAATTAGGATTTTAGTGAAATTAACCTATAAATGTTTTAACTTTCTAAGGAAATAAAACTTGTAAATAAAAAATTAAATTTTAAATTTCATAAACACTTAGATTTGAGAACATAAATTAGATTAAGAGTGTAAGGAGTTGGGTTCACCAAAATGTAATGGTGAAAAATTAGGATTTCTACCATTAAAGAGATGAAAACTGCTAATTTGTCATTACATTCGTAAGAGGGATGAATCCAATAGATCCAATCCCAAATTAGGAATGATAGGGACTAGATACTAAATGGATTTAAGGGGTGTGTGAATTTATTGACCCTCATTTGTGAGTTGAAATGCTAAATTAAGGTAAGATGTTGAAAAATGAAGGGTAAAATTGAGAAAACAATGAGCTACAAAAGTGGTATTTTTGCATGCACTTGGATCTAAACAATATATGCAGATTCAAACTTGATCACCAAAAAAGCTCCAAAAATGTCTTGGTCCTCCTATATTTTTGCATGCCAAAAAGGGTTGATTTTTCTCTGCAAATAAATCTTATTCTGAAGATCGCAACTCTGTATCTGTTTCCTACACACAAAAAGAGGGGGAAATAGGTTGGGAATAAGGGTTTGCCTAAGTCAAACCCTAGTTTAGGAATTAAACTTAAATTATATACTGAAAATGCTTGAAATAAATGATGAAAAGTTATACCTTAGATTTTCAATGAATGATAATGATAATTTACTTCTGGAATGTAGTCACATATGTTGTATGAAATGGCATGAACATGACAAAACCCTAATTACACACACATACTTGCATAGGAATGATGTAAAGTTGCTCCACGATAGATAGATGAAGAATATGTAGCCTTGAATACCTCTAGAAATTCTTGATGATGAATACTTCAATGCTTGAACACGTGAATGCTTGATTATAGTGCTCCCAATTTCTCCATATACTCGAAATGAGAGGGGAAGACCTCCTTATATACTTTCCCATCATCAAACATATTAATTTTTTGAGACAAGTTGACATGAAGCAAGGTTTCCCACTCAAAATTTGGATAGTGAAAAGGGTTTAAATTAGGGCACAATTAGGGAGGACCATGGCATAGCACCATGGTCCTAGTGAGGACCAATGCCTTGGTTCTACCCCATATTTGGGCCAGGGTTAAGAGTTCCAGTAAGGTAGAATGTGAAAATATGGCCATTATTACATGGTGCAAGCATAAATAGGTCCTGATCAAGAATGAGGATGTGAATACTAAGGTGAGGGCCCCAAATACGGTCAAAATTGCAAAGGGTGCAATTTTAGGACTCTACATTAATTTTATTTATAAGGATGGCTTTTAATTGATTAATTTAATTAAAAATAAAAGTGGAAATAATAAAATATTAAAATTGTCACTTTATTAAATAATTTTCTCTAGTTATGACATGTTGGCCTATCTTCTAGATGTTTCCTGGAGATCTTTATAAGGAGGTTATTGGTGTTGTATTCAACATACTTTTGATTTAATAGAATGATTTATGAGAAGTTGAGGATGAAAGCCTTCATTTGATCAAAAAGGTTCGACGAAAACCTAACTCTTCCTACAAGTCTAGATTTGCAATGGAATTCACAACTGCGCCAAATTTGTGAAGTCTCCATTGGAGACAAATTTGTAAGGGTTTATTTTATAAATAAAGATATTGTCGGATTGAGGTATTGTGTGCCTATATCTTATTTGGGAGAATATTATTATTTTCTGAATATTAAATTATCATTGGGTTATATCTAGCATGTGATGCAAGAGAAAATGTTTTAATACCAACTCTTTAAGTGATGACTATTGTTTGAATTAATATTTCATATTGTGTTTGGCTATCAGGAATAAGCTAGTCAATTCCTTGAATCTAGGCTTGTGAATTATTTAAAAAGGAAGTTCAATATTCTTATTTTGTATTGAAAATTTGATTAATATTGTGATGTTATGGCTTGGTTAATAATATGGGTATTATTAAAAATGTTGACTCAATAAAAAAGGATAACCATAAGACTCTAGACAATACATTCGTGGCATGATAAAATAAAATATTGTTGATTAGTTTTGTAGAATTATAAACTGTAACCAATAATATTCTCACCTCATTTTTGTGCTCTTACTTTAGTGTGTCCCATCCTAGTTCTCCCTTAGTCTTGTGTTGGCCCATTTTACCCTAATTCTGATGTCACCTAGCTGCATGGTTGAGTGGACCCCATACTAGGACCTTGCCCTCCTTAACCCAACCTTGTTTGCCCTATTTTGGGAGGGAAAGGGTGTTTGGGGTGCCCTGTCTGGACCAAGGTGCCCTATGCACCATGATCCCCCTTAAATAGGCCCCAATTTAAATAGGACCGAGCACTCTTCCTCCCCAATGGATTTTGGTCCCCATCATTCAATGTCACCATTGGAGGTTGGCCTAATTGTTAATTTACCTAGGGAATACTATATAAAGACATCCTATTAATTAATTTAGGATCTAAGACTCTAAAACGCATTCCTATAATAATTGAGATTAGTACAAGCATTCTCAAGTATTCAAGGCAATATTTCATCCCACCATATCCTTGAAGCATCATGGAGAAAATCACATAAATTCTCATGCAAGCATGTGTGTTTGATTATGTCATGTTCATTTTGTGTCAAGTTATGCTATTGCATCAACATTTGTGATCACATTCAAAGAGAATTACATCATCAACTTCAATCAGTCATTGTGGATCCGAGGTATTATGGTACAAAATTTACTTCGGTATTTGAATTTAAGGTCAATTCCAAACTTGTGTTTTGACCTAAGGAAAACCCCCATAAACAACCCTATTTTGTTCTCTTTGTGTATAGGAAATTATCTCATGAGCTACGAGCAAGGAATTCAAAAGTGTAGATGATAATGATTAAACTCAACTTTTGAAGGCGCGAAAAGTAAATAACTAGGGTGGTTGGCTCCCCTTGGTCCTAAGAATTTATGATGACCTTTTGATAATGGATTTTGTGCACCATCCTAATCCAAAAAACATCCAATTTATCTACCCCTGATATTTGGAGGACCAAAGCAACTCACTCCCCCTGATCCCAACATTTCAACCCAAATATTTCATCAAAGGTTTTGATCCACTTTCCCTCCTCAGATATAGGTTTACAACTCTCCATGATATATGAAACATTTTAATACTATTATTTTATGTTAATTTCTCATTATTTACACTAGATATAGCATTACAACTTAGCCCTAATTACAATTACAATTCAATTTCAACTCTAACAAAGGAAGAAAGAATTAACTTAATCTGTATTCAACCCTTTTAGGATTGGACCAAAAGTTCAATTCCTTTAATGAAAGGTAAGTGTTGAACACTACCAGATGTTTAGAGGGGGGTGAATCAACATACACTAAAAACTTGATCAAATTAAACTATTTAAATCATGTCATCCATTCAAGAAAGTAAACAATGGAAACAACAAATGCATCCACACAAGAACATCAAAATTTTTATGTGGAAAACCCAAATTGGGATAAAATATGGTGAGAATCAAACACAATATATATTAATTATTTACAAATTTTTAGGCCACATGCTAGGGAGCTCACTGCTCTGGACTTGCAGGCTAAGGTGCACTACCTTAGGGAAAGATACAACTGAAATACTTGCACAACTAAAGCTCACTAAATTAGGCCAAGATAAAAAATAACGGTTCAAACACAATACAAGAAATAGATCAAAATGTATAGGAAATTGGCATTTGACAATATGCTGATATCAATTCATAAATCAAAGCTGATCTATCACAATAATACTTCTAGACCTCTGTTTCACACAAAATTGCACCACTGATCAAATCATTATTGCATACACTTCTTCACCAACCATTCTCTATCCATAACCCAACTGAACTACTCATTATGTACCATCCATCTCAACAATAATATTTATTAGGTCAACCAAAGGAAAATGTAACATGTACATAACATCAACCCAAAATATTTCGTGCAAAAGGTAAATAAGACATGTGAGAGTTCACACAAAGTTGACACACCTTCCAAATACCACCAAAAATACTTTACATGCAACTGTTTGGACCGAAATTTATAAGCTGCTATAAAACAATCTGATTAACTCAAAATATCTTAATCCGAACCCAAAAATAGAATAAGCAGTCCACCACAGAAGAAGCACAAGACCATAGTAATAATAACAATTGATCCACAATATCCTCAAAGCAATATCAAGATGAGGAAAGGAACACATTCCTCTGCACACTTCTGAAACAATACCATAACAGTTCATACACAATAATATCATCTATGAATAGACATCCAATCAATTGGAAATCTAAGACCAAGATACCAAATGAATTCTATAGTAATCAACATAGTCATCTAAATTATATCCACTACAAACACACATTTTGGACTATGATATTGTTCACTAGAATAATCACCAAAGCTAGCAACACTATTTATGGACCAAACTAGGAACATTACTCCTCTAGAAATACCTCATGTCATCATCCTAATCCACCTAGAAAGCATAACATTAATCTGTAGATAACTCTATAGCATATAAATAATCAAATAGACATTTGGACCAGAAACCGGATACAAAACATAATAAGTTGTAGGCAAAATACTACACCATACATTTTTGCTATATATTGCTTTTGTATCGCAAACCATGAGTACCAACATTACAATACTACTTAAATATAATACATCCATATGAACATCACAGTACCTCATTGTACATCCAGACCAACCAATAACCAGACAAACCACCAACCACCAGACCATAAATGATAATAAAGACACATATGTGCGGCAATATCCCCCTTTGTCATTGATGGTAAAACAAAAATTTCTCCTCAAAACTTCTAACCCTATCACCAAGCTCTCTCCCCAAATATCACAACTCTCTCCACAAATCTCTTATAAATACAACAACTGTCTCCTCTTTCAACATAAAGGACAAAGGGTGACACGTTTTGCCAAAAAAGACTAATCAAAACTAAAATTTCCCAACAAAATAATAGAAAGAAACAAATTGAATACAAGTACTTCCATGCAAACTGTCATCCATTGATAGGATATATATCTTTGAATTGATTCTTCAATCCCACAAGAAAAGAGTTCCATGAGAAAATACTGGCTAAAATAATCCTACTCTAACATTCACACTCAAGACTCTGATTGACTACAATGTCAAAAATATGTGTACTCATCATGCACTCCATTCTAACTTTTCAGCTTCGACCAATAATATGATAAATATAGATAATCACAATTCCATTGCATCCTTAAGACCACAAAATAGTTTCATATACTCATCTATTTGTATTTTCTTTTGATGCAACTGAGAGGGAAGATCTTGAACCTTATCTCTCATAGCACCATTTGCATCCTTGTAGATATCAAAAGAATGAGTCAGCTCGGTAAGCTGAAACTCAATAGAGTTGATCTCATCTTGAATTTCTTCATGGTAGCAGGTTGCCTTAAGCCATATTGATACAACCATGAAGCATTATCCATCACTTTCCTAAACTCAAGAAAGTCATGTTTAAGATTAAGATGTGACCTTAGGAACTTGTCAGTCATCTTATTGTTGGAAAGAAACACTGTTCTGGTGAAGATTGATGCATGGGAGATGTTTAGGGTTGTCACTGATGGAAACTCAGTTCAAAAATAATATTTGGTATATGTAGATTTGATTTACCATAAGTTGTATTATTCATTAGACATAAGTATGGAAGGTGGAATAGAGTATCCAGAAGAGCATGAGTACAATGTGTAGATCTTGATTTTGGTTGCATAACTTTGGTTGCAGTGATAGAGGTAGAAGATTTGAGGTTTGAGAAAAAATATTTTGTAATCCTAGTATCCGATGTTGATTACTGAGTGAGATTGAAGGTCTGGTATCTGGTAATTCAGGAAGAACAAAGCTATTTTGGTGTAACGTATGATGTAGAATCTTTGGGGCAATTTGGGTAATTGGTTTTGAGTTCAAGGTGATTAGGTCAACATGTGTGAATCTAGTTATCAGGTCTGCATATAGATTTATGTATAAATTGAGCTGATTTAAGGTTACATGTTTCATGTTGCGTGTTATGCAGTTTTTGGAAGCCGACATGGGAATTGATCTATTTTGGTGGTGTAGATATATAAGAGCTATTCATTTGAACATTTTGAGATATGGTATGAGTGTGCAAAGATTATATGAGCAATTGTGCAAATATTTGTGAGGGTAATTATAGCTTTTGTCTTTGGTATATGTTAGTGTAGAAGAATAGAGCTGATAAGTAGAACAATTGCAGAAGTCAAATTGAGCCTAACCGGAACTAATATTTGGAATATGTAGATGTCATTATATAATTTAGTCATACTTGTAATCAATTTTAATCATTTGTAAGGTAGTCATCCTTCCTCTGGGTTGTATCCCTTTTGTCTTTGAGCAGTGAGCTCTAGGTAGTGTACCTGAATGCAAGTGCATTTCCCTTTTTGTAATATTATCATACTCTTTATCAAAGTATAATAATATTGTGGGTTCAAATCCCACTGTAGTTTTTCCCTTTCCTAGTTTCCACGTAGAATTTTTGGTGTTATGGTATTGTGGTTGATTGGTATATGTTTTTGCATTTTACTTTCATTCTTATGCATCTGGTGGTTTAAGAATTATCTTAATAAATTTGGGAAATGTAGAACACTGATTCACCCCCCCTCTCAGCGTTCATTGATTCCAACAATTGGTATCAGAGCTTATTTCCTTGGAAGAAGCCTAACAACTTGAGGAAGATCTAGAATATTGAATCAATGGACTTTGGTGTGCATAAGAAACTTACTGTGGCACTTGAAGATCTTGATGCAACGATGAAAGAAAAGAGTAGCCTGAGGAGAATTCTAGATGTTGATGAGAATTTCATAAAATCTCTGAAAAAACAAATGAACATATCCAGAGAGAAGAGAAAGGAACTAATGGATAAACTAAAGAAGAAGAAGGAAGAACAAAGCATTAATAATCAAGCCCTACAAGACAAGACAAATGAATGTGAGAAGCTTGCTAGAGATAATGCAGCCCTGAAGAATGAGATGCAATCTATTGTGATGAAGCTAACAAAGGAGATTGAAGATAGGAAGAAGAATCAAGAAAATTTAACTCAATCATTGAAGGATAGATCTGATCAATGTTGTAGATTGAACTATGAGAATGATCAGTTGAAACTTAAATTGGTGCAATCCAAGAATGATGGATAGGAACTTGAAAAGTAGATCATAATTCTAAGAGATGAAATTTCTATAGCTAATGAGTACAAAGAAAAATTCAAAGCTAGCTCAGCCAGGCTAGATGAGATGGTAGAAAGCCAGAGGAATGGGAAAGACATGCGAGGACTTGGATATGAGAAAAGAGAATCTTTTGGTTCTGGATAGAGCAATCATCAGAAGAACACGAAACCTCTAGTAAGACAGCCTAATGCTTATAAATTCAATGGTAAATGTTTTGTTTGCAATAAATTTGGTCATATGGCAAGTCAATGGAGAAATAGGATGATGAATAATGGTCCTACCTTTGTCAGTTAATGCTTCATATGCAATAACTTTGGTCATAAGTCAAACATGTGCAAAATAGTGATGAATAATTTTAAAAATAAGAGATGCTATGCTTGTGGAATGTTTAGACACATTTCTAACCAATGCAAGATGAGACCAAATCAGATGAACTTTAGGCCTATGCAAGGAAATGTTGTTTTCTATGCATGCAACAAATTCGGTCACATTGCAAAATATTGCAGAAGCAAGAATGCTCTGGTAGACAAGAAAAAATCTGATGAAAAGGGTAAAGCGAAGGTTGAAGAAGTCAAAGAGCAACATAAGAAGGAAGATTTCAGTGTCAGAACCTCATCTGGTAACTAAGGCATTTGGAGCTTAGGGGGAAGATTTACATGCAGATTCTTAAAACCCCCTTTCGGAGATCTATAACCAACTACAAAAGGTTGCAGATGATTGAGATTAGTTGTGCAGTTGATATCCAAAAGATTTCATGCCTATTTGAGAATCTGGGAATCCCTTAGGGTTGTGCATTTATTACAAATTAAATTTAAGTTTTCAGTGCATAAAAAGGCATTCTATCATTTATAAATCACATTGTGAACAAAGAGAAAGAGTAGAAGAGCGAGGTGAAATAAATTGAGCAGTGAAAACAGAACTTGAAGCAATCCGACAATGATTCTTGGCATCCGGTTCAAATTGAAAAGGTATTTATCCATGTTTGAGTTGTTTTCCATACCCTATTTTTGAAATTGCATCATTTGGTGTAGCTACTCCATTGGTAGTAAAGATCACTGATAGGGAAAGGCCAGTATTCAAGAGACATCAGTTCAAATCAGTCGAAGATGATCCAAATGGAGAATTTTCCTCTATGTTGTATGGAGTATTGCATAACGAGGATATTAGGGCATACATTCACTGCAATATTGAAGAGATTGGTAATGCATATATGCTATAATTATACACTAAGCATATGATGGATGAGATGGGAAACCTAAATCCCAAATTCAAATCATTGCAAGACAAGGGTTTTATCTAGTTTGTTCACTTTCTGGTTTTTGATGAACGCGAATGGGTTAGATATGTCTTTAGCCAAATCCATGATGAGCTCATATGGCTAGATAGACCTCATAAGATCACAAAGAAACCCATTCAAATGGTAACCTATTTAAATGTAACTGGTGAGATCCCTAGTTTGAGACATGTAAAGAACACCACTATGACAGAGATTACTGGATCTCGACATGATAACTGGTTGATGAAAAATAAGTGATATAGTTGAACATCATTTTAGATTTGCTTCAATGGTGACATGATATAAGGTGTATCAATCAAGAAAACAAAATCCAATATCTGATACTGCAATATATGCAACCTATGAAATACTCAAGGAGGACAAGAGATATGATCTATGTAGAGTACTTCTCAGTGAGCTTTTGAGTAATTTGAAGAAGATTAAACAAGATAAGAAACATGGTTTCAAGTTTGGTTCTTTGATCATCTGTTTGGAACTTTACTTTTTGAATGATATCCCCGGTGTAGGAAAAGTACAGTGGGCTTATGATAAACTGGTGGTAGTTCAAATTAAAGAAGGTTTGCAAGGTTTGGGTGATGCAGTACAATAGAAATCTACTTTGTGGGGTTACTTCAAATCATTTCAGGATATGATGCAAATCAGAGAGAGGATTCCAAAGGACATTGTTTAAAAATATGAGGATACTATCTATTTCAAGGTAGATAAAGACCAATGGCACATGGAGGTAGTTGAACCAAGAATAGTTTGGATCATGCCCATGGGTTATGAAGTAGATGGAAACACTCTTGATGCTTATGCACAAGATCTTCTAAGTAAACTGGTAGATGAGAAAGAAGAGAGGTTCGGTACTTACAAGGAGAAAATCTTAGACCTACATAAGATATTCATTGAGCCTGAGAGAAAGAGGAAAGTTAGAAAAGAACTAGAAGAGCTGGCAGGAAAAAATGGGAATAACCAAGGAAGTTGTTCAAAGGGCTAGAGAGTAGAACATTCTGAAAGAGGAGGATATGGTAAATCCTAAGAAGACAAAACCGGTCTCTACTCCTCCCAAGCAAACCAAGCCAAGGTAAAACAAGTCAGTACCTACCTCTGGTGCTCAAAATCATGTTCCTCCACCCAAGCCACAATCTAAGCCAACCGGTGGAACGAAGAAGAGGAAGAAGGAGAAGCCAAAAAAGGGAGTATGTTGCAACCATTGTTGAATATGTATAGAAACAGTTTGATGAAGTAGTGCGAGAGGTGAAGAAGACAACTACCTCTTCTAGGGTAGTGAAGAAGCCTCAAACTAGTGGAGCCCAACTGACCAAGAAGACAAGAATAGAAGCTGAGCAATTTGGTAGACCTAGACTCGACATGAACTCAAATTCTAAGCTTGATGAAGCTCTAAAGTCCTGAAAAATAGAAGGTACTTATATTGTTGTGCCCCCAATGTCACTAAGTGAAATAATTGATGAAGTGCTAAAGGAAGGTAATTTGAAGAATGTACTTGTATATTATGAGAATTCTGATGATAACGATCAAAGAGAATTAGAGGAAGCCATTGTACAATATATGAATGTTTATATCAAAACCTTGATAGAGATGTCATCTATGATTCTGAAGGGATTGTATGATATTTTGGATGCCAAGAGGAACACAGTCAGCTTAGAGGATGAGAGAATAAAATAATATGTACTAGTTAATTTGTATTTTTTTATTTCTAAAGATGAAGTTGATAGATTACTAAAGATTACAAAGGAAAAATTCCAAAGTAAAAAGAGAGTTAATAAGATTATGCTTGGGAAGATAGATGAAGTTTTTAAAGAGACCAAAACAATTTTGAAAAAATTCTTTCATATGAAGTAAATCTGGCGAAAGAAACTCAATCGGAAGAGTAGACACATGATACATCCAATTCAGAAGTGCAAACAAATGTTTTTGATGTGCATAAATATTAGTTAACTAAGAAAGCCATTCCGATAGAGAAGATAAATGAGAAAGACACAGTTGTTGATGATCAAAATGTTGGATTCTCTGGTGAAGGTGAACAAGATCCTCCAGTGATAGAATTTGATTTAGAAAAGGTAGTTGAGGAGATTGCTAAAGTTGATGAAGGAAAGGGAGAGGTTGATGTTCAGAAAGGTGAAGATGATAGGAATGATGCAGATGCAAAAGTGGTAGAGAAGGAGAAAGGATAAGAGAAGGATGATCAGTCTCTAGTGACAGTGGAAAGAGACACTGTAGCAGACAAGGGTAAACAAATTGTCACTGATTCAGATGATTTTACTCAAGGGACAATAGATTTGAGTTCATTATCTCCTATCCAAGAACTAAAGCTAGCAAGTCTTGCTGAAACAAAATCTAGTGAAGACTTACTCAAGTCTCACACTGTAGACACAGAGTTGATAACTTTAGCCATGAATGTATTGGAGAAAATGTTGCCATCATTTAAGCCAGATTCAAGTGATGCTCCCTCTGGTAAGCTTAGAAGCCTCCTTAATGCAATAGATTCTCACTTTATGTCTTTAGAGAGAGCGACAGGTGTTAAAGTTTTGAATCAATTTAATGTTAATGAAAATGAGGACAATTTTGAAGATGATTGAAGGAGATAGGGTCATTTTGATAACTGCTATGAATAGCATACAAGATGCATTAGATGAAGGTGGAAATATATATAAGTCATGTCCAATTTTGCATAAGTTTACTATTGACATTGACAAGAAAATAAAAGAGTGCAAAGAGAAGTTAGCTAGCATAACTCAATCCTATGTACCTCTATTAGTCTCTGCTAGCAATTTTGAAGGTCAATTTATTGGTATACTTGATAAGATTAGGAGCTTAAATCAGAAGAAGGAAAAAAAATTGCGAAGAGTGGGAGAACTAAGAATCCTTATCACTCCCCAAATAGATTCATTGATCAGTAGTAAGAAAGATGCACTAAATGCTCTGAATAAGAGTATTCGAGAAGATCATAGAGGAGAAGAAATGCATTCTAACTTGTTCAGTTCTCTAATAAAAATTTTGGAGAATTTGAAGGAAGGTTGGGATAGGCACTTGAGATCCCTGAAGGTAATTATTTATGATATTTTCAAACATTTGTAAGCCACTGTATATATCTTTGTATATAAATTTTGGCAGATTTCTATCTTTGGCA
Source organism: Cryptomeria japonica (assembly GCF_030272615.1). Taxonomy (NCBI): domain Eukaryota; kingdom Viridiplantae; phylum Streptophyta; class Pinopsida; order Cupressales; family Cupressaceae; genus Cryptomeria; species Cryptomeria japonica. The sequence goes on along the minus strand of NC_081410.1, from coordinate 422,781,623 downwards.
TTGTTGTCAAAGGAGGAGAGAGTGAGGTGAAAAATGGTGTATATTCTCAAGGGGAGCTTGTTGAGTCTTGGATATTTTTGAGTTTTGGAATTTTGCAGTGTAATTTTTCATAGTGTTGTGATCAATGACAATGGAGAAGATTGTTGGCAAGAGACACTGTTCCGGTGAAGATTGATGCATGAGATATGTTTAGGGATTTTCATTGATGGAAACTTGGTTTAGAAATCATATCTGGTATATGTAGATTTAATTTACATGAAGTTGTATTATTCATTAGGTATAAGTCTGGAAGGTGGAATACAGTATCCGAAAGAGCATGAGTAAAATGTGTAGAACTTGACTTTGGTTGTGGTGATAGATGCATATGATTTGAGGTTTGAGACAACTTATTTTGTAATCCTAGTAACTGGTGTTGATTAATGAGCGAGATTGAAGGTCTGGTATCTGGTAATTCAGGAAGAATAGAGCTATTTTGGTGTAACGTATGATGCAGAATCTTTGGGTCAATTTTGGTGATTGGTTTCAAGTTCGAGGTGAATAGGTCAAAATGTGTGAATCTTGTTATCATTTTTTTAAGGTCCAAATATGGATTTGTGGATGAATTGAGCCGACTTAAGGTTACACGTTTCATGTTGCATGTTATGCAGTTTTTGGAAGCCAACGTAGGAATTGATCTATTTTGACGGTGCAGATATATAAGAGCTATTCATTTGAACATTTTGAGATGTGGTATGAGTGTGAAAAGATTATATGAGAAACTGTGCGAAGTTTTGCGAGTGTGAGTGCAGATTTGGTGCTCCGATATATTTCAGTGCAACAAAACAGAGTAGATAAGTAGAACAGTTGTAGAAGTCAAATTGAGCCTAACCGAAATTGCTATTTGGCATATGTAGATGGTATTATTCAGTTCAGTCATACTTATAATTAATTATAATCATTTTTAAGGTAGTGAGTCTTCCTACGGGTTGTATCCCTCTTGTATTTGAGTAGTGAGCTCTAGGAATTGTGCCTAAATGCAAGTGCATTCCCCTTTTTATAATATTATCATACTCTTGATCAGAGTATAATAATATTTTGGGTTCAAATCCTACCATGGTTTTCTCCTTTCCAAGTTTCCACATAAAAAGTCTAGTGTTATGGTATTGTGGTTGATTGGTTTATGTTTTTGCATTTTACTTTCATTTTTATGCATCTGGTGGTTTAAGAATCAACTTAATAAATTTCAGAATTTTAGAACATTGATTCACCCCCCCTCTTAGTGCTCATTGATTCCAACACTTCTCTACCAAATTTGTTTCTATACAAGGTTCACTTGATTCACTACTAATACTTGTAGCTAAATCCATACACTCAATCAACAATTCTACTAGCACTTCTAAAAAAACTTCAGACACACAATTATGAACAAGATTGTTCTAGAGAAAATAAGTCACACATGCATGTTCAATAATATCTTGATCATATGTTAGAACAATAAGATACAACTCACCAACATTATTTAGACCATTAGGTTGCCCAATCAAATCAAGAACCTTATGAACATCAGGAGAATTTCCTCATAATGAGCAGGGGAAGCAACAATATTTTTTTCAATTACAACATCCTTCTGCACACTGACTTTTCCTAGTTCTTCATCATCACTTTCCACAATTACAACCTATGCACATTCCTTTCTTTCTTGACTCACATACTCATATTTAAACACCTTAGATATAGAGAAGGAAGCCTATGCAAATTATTTCCTAGATCGTTTTTCTTTTTTTACTGTGTTATGAACAAGTTGTATTTCTTTAACCAAAATTTGATATAGAATATTTTGGCTACCTCTAATTAGTGTTGTAGATGTCTATCAGATGCATTCTTGTATATCAACACAAGAGTGTGCACCTGTAGCATCATAAAATTGCGACCTTGCAATTTTTGACCGCATTTGGGTCTTTGCATTGGCGGATGAATCCCTAAGCCTGATTGGAGACTCGAGACATGCTCAAAACACCTGAAACTTGCACCCCGCATTGCTTTCTATCACTTCTTATCCTGAATTAGGGTAGGACAGTGGTAGGGCACCCTCGTTCCTACCCTATTTTGGGTCTCCCTTGATCAAATCCTGCAATGGGCTTGTCAATTGTGAGCGGGAAAAAGTTTTCCTATGTCGGCCTAAGATGGAAAATCAATTAAAAACCCCTAATTGGCAAATATATAAGGATAATCTCCCCTCCTATTTGCATAATTCCAATGAGCTAAAATTAAGTTCATGAGAAAAGCGATGATAAGCGACAAAAAGTTGATCATAAAGCGCATTCAAGCATTCAAGCATCCATTCAAGCATTGAGTATTCCAAGTTTCCTTTCAAGGCTAGGTGTTGTATTCAAGTCAAGGATTTAACCATTGAAGAGGAGATCTCTACAAAAATTCAAGACATTCTATTTTGCATATCCTTTCAATCAATTCTATCAACATTTCAATTGCATCCTCTCTTGAGGTGAATTTTACTTCAAATATTTCCTTTCATTTACTTGCAAGTATTTTCAATCACTTGGTTAATTCCAAAATGGGGTTTGACCTAAAGGCAAACCCCCAATCCCAACAACATTTCCTCTCTTTTATGTGTGTAGGTTGTAGGTGCACAACTGCAATTGCAAGTTTAGGCTTCATTTTTCAGAGACGGAAAACCTCTTTTTGACACGCAAATTTTTCAGAGGACCAAGTACACTTTCAACCTAGTTTGGACAACTTTTCCTCAAATTTGTAGGGGAGATCCATCTCAGCATCTTACTGCTAATTCCAAGTGCACAACTTCATCCCATATCTCTATCTCAAGATATAATTGTTTATTTGTTATCTTTACACTTATTCTCAATTTGTTTAACTCAACTTGTCTATTTTAAAAGAGGGTTACTTTACTTTCCAAATCCATTGCCAATTCCTTACAATTCATTTAGCATTCAATCTCTTTCCATTGGGATTGAATCTAGTGAATTCAACCCCCTCTTTTAAATGTAATGCGCATGAGAAGTTTAAGGGAATCATTTTTGAAACTTTCATTCCTCTTTTGAGGGGAGTAAAGCTTTCCACTTGATCTTCCATCACTTTTCACCACGTTACATTTTGGTGAACCCGACATCTTACATGCTTGACATTGAAAATTATTGCATATTTTTCATTCACAAGTTTAATTTTCTTGCAAAACTTAGTGATTAATTCAATCAAACCCTAGTTGTTAAAATTGAAATTGAACTTGTGTTTTACAAAAATTGCTATCTATTATTTTAGATCTGAAAATTACATTGCTTATCAAATTCAATTATTTCATTGTCTTGTTCAATTCGCAAAATCAAATTTACAAAATTAAGTGGTTAATTGTCAAAACCCTAATTTTCAAAAATCAACTTGAACTTGTGCAAAAATTGGATTCACATTCAATATTCAGATTTAGGACTATTTTCAGACTTGTCTTCTTGCCTAAAATTCAAATTGTCAATTTCCCTCTTTTTTTCCAAAATTAAAAATTTTAAAATTCAGTGGTTAGGCCCTAAAACCCTAATTTTCAAATTTACTTGGATTTTGTGCAAATTTCAATCAATTTCAGTTTTCTAAATATTATTCAAGGTGACCCTATCCATTAGGTTTGACCTTTTTCAAATTTGCAATTCGATTTCTTATCTTTTTCAAAACCCTAATAGGATCCTATTTTGACATTCAAACCTCAATTTTGCCTATCTAAAGTTCATAAAATCAACCACTTTTGGGGGGTTAGCTCTCAAATCATCGTAGCTTTCATCCCTTAATATTTCCAAAAATGTTGGGTGAACCAAGTACACTTTCAACCTGGTTCTTGGTTTCTTTCCCAAAATTTTGAGAGACTGTTATGATTGTATTTAATTGCTTAAATCCACAAATTTGGCTGATTTTGTTGAATTTTGATCCCTCTAATTTTTTTTTTTTCCCAATTTCAACATTACAACTTTCAAGGAAACATTTAAAATTAAGTGGTTAATTATAATCTATCCTGATTTTAAAACCTTAATTTTGTCAATTTTAATTAAGTGGTATCCCATTGACCCTAATTTTAAATTTCAATCTATTTTTATCATATTTTTCTTGAAAAGTGTGTCATTTCTTCTTTCCACAAAGTTCAAATTGTCTAATCATCATTTTCTTAAATATTGCATTATTCAATTTTGCAAACTTGGTTCCCAAAATTCAAAATTCAAATTTTCCCTCTAGTGCACAAGTTTTACAACTATTAGTCCTACCTATACTATCCCCATTAGACGAAGCATTATAATTAAGGCTTCCAAAGGTTTAATTCTCAAAGAGATGGAGCCTAATTTGGGTGACTTCTTGAATGAGGATAATGCTAATTCTTCCCATCTTAATAACATCCCTATCTACCCAATTGATGATTCTAATGATGAAGAATAAGATTTGACTATATTTTCCGTGGATCAACTTTCAAAATTGGATAATCAATTCGACAATGTCCAATAATGGATATACCAATAATATCCTAATAGTGAAGCTCTTCCATTAATTGAAGGTCTAAAACACATGATTCAAAGTGATAAGAATGGAATTGATATATTGCGTGGTATTTCTCACATTGTTGATTCTAATGTTCTGCCTATAAAGAGTTGTGCTGAGAACTTAGGTTATTCACAACCTTCTACACAAATTAATCATTCTATTCATTTTCCCACTTCAATGACTAGTATTCCTACTTTCACTTCAAACATCATTTTTACATCAACTCAAAATGTCATACCTACAACCATTAGTCATGGGGGAAATCTCTCTTCCTCATTCAATCCTCTATCTTTATCTATGCCTTCAATGAGTATTCCTATTGTCTCTCAACCAATCAATGTGACACAAGGGGGCAATTCATCCAATCATTCTATCCCTCCTTTCGGTATACCATTTCCTACTCAATCATCACCCATGCCTAATTACCATATTGTTCCACCACCTTATTCTTGATCAATGCCTTCTTTCAATAACATCATGCCACCTTCTCAATCAAACATGTCTAACATAAATTCCTCAACTGAAGCAACCATTAATAACCTTGCTCAAACTATGTCTTCATTGCAACAACAAATCGCTTCTATGAGTCAATCCAAATTTAGTGTACCTAGATTTGATGTTGGGAGCCCTCTTTCTCTTGATATTGTTAGAGTCATCCCTCCTAAACATGTTGAATTTCCTCAATTGGAACTCTATAATGGAAATGGTGATCCTTTAACACATGTCAAAACATTCCAAACTTTGTGTGCTGAGTTTTCTTATGATCAAAGATTGCTTGCCAAATTGTTTACTAGAACATTAAGAGATAAGGCTTTGCAATGGTATTGCTCTTTTCCTTCCTATTCCATTACTTCTTTTCAACAATTATCAAATGCTTTTATTCAACAATTTCAAAACAATATAGGTCCTAAAATCACTTTGACTGATTTAATGCATTGTAAACAAGGTGTTAAAGAAAAAGTGTCTGATTTCATTGGTAGATATAAGCATTTGTATTCTCAAATTTCTTTTCCAGTGCCTGATAATGATATTCAAATAATTTTCATTTTTAATTTACAAAAAGACATTAGGAAAAAACTTCTCCTTGCTGATTATACTTCCTTTCCCCAGTTGTTCCTAACACTTCACAATTATCAATTGACTACGAGTCAAATGGAGCAATCTACTCCTATGGCTCTGAGTGATAAGGGTGAGAGTTCTCAACAACTGTTTGCAAAGTTCAAACCGAACAAAGGCTTCATCAAATTCAATGACACCATCAACAACAACAATGTGAATGCTACAACAGATGTGCCTCCTATTTCTAAATTTTTTAAAAGAGAAAGACAATTTACTCCTTTGAATGAATCTTTGTATAGCATCATGTCTCAATTATTACAAAGAAATTTTTCTCAAACTTCCTCCAATAAAACCAGTTGACCCTTCTAAGGCAGCCTCACCTTACTTTGATAATAATTATTTTTGTCAATTTCATCGTCAACCTGGTCATGATACTGAGAAATGTTTTGCATTAAAAAGTAAGATTCAAGACCTGATTGATAACAATACTATATATGTGGCAGGTGTGAATGATAAGGGAAACAAATCGGTGGCTCCTCCTAATCAAAATATTAATATTTTCACTGATTCTTTACCCTCTCATACCTCTAATGTGATTGAGACTGAACATACCTCTTTCTCTCCCTCTGATTTTACTACCATGGCTCCAAATTTGGTGAATATGTAAGAGAAACAAGAAACACCTAAGTATCACATTTAACCCTAGTGAGACCATTAGAGCACCTGATGGCCCTTTATATATAGCTAGGAAGATCCAAGACAAACCTTGTCGTGGTGTGCTTATTGATCGCTCTTGCATGGTTAATGTCATCACTAAAGAATATCTTTATACTTTACATTTGCATCAACCAATCTATGATGATACTAATGTGGTCGTTAAATTATTTGATGGATTTTATTTTCCTACTATTGGTTCTATCACACTCCCTATTGAGGTTCACACTAAATCTATAGATGTCAATTTTGTTATCATTCCTTCATCTCAATAATTTCGTGTGAAGTTAGGTTACCCTTGGATATCTTTCATGAGGGTTATTGCTTCTCCAATCCATAAGTGATTGAAATTTCCCCACAATGGAGAATTTATAATTGTTAACCATAGCTTATTTCGATTGGTTGAAATAAGCCCAGGTGTTCCTATTGATTATTTTTGGCCTCAACAATTTCAATCTCTTCCACCAAGAATCGATGCTCTCTTTCAATCTTATAAAAAATGGAAGAAATATATGATCTTATCCTTAAGCCAACCTAGAACTCCAACACTTAATATTCTCATCATTCTTGAAGATGAAGTTCTTCCCCTAACAAATAGAACTAATCTTCCTTCGAAGGAAGATTTCCAACCTATTCCTATGGATGAAATTATGCCTTCTCCTAAGAAGAACAATAATATTCCTCCTAAGGTTAGACTTGTACCTCCTCCTCCTGATGTACTTGGTCTCCTTCCTACACCAAAAATTCCTCTTTTATATGGTGTAGTTCTGCCTCCTTTCTCTTATAGAGAGAAGAGACCTACCTCTCCTCTTGTAAAACCTAAGAGACCTCAACCTAAACCTCCAACTACCAAAGATGAGAATATTCCTCTTTCAACAAATAATCTTCCTTCAACAAATATTTCTCCATCTTCTCAGCTTTCCACTAAGAGTCAATGGGATCATTGTGCGAGAGAATGCCGATGGAAACATCATGCTCGAGCTCATGAAACTATTTGATCTCCCAAAACACCAACAATTGACACGATTCCCTTTCCTCCTAAGCAAGATGTTGAACCTAAATCTCTAGATCATAAGTTGCAAAAAACATGTGTGGTTTTACTTCTATTCATGTTAGATCTCCTCTTTCTATAAATTCTGATGAAGAAATAGGTGAAAATGTTATTCATGATGGCAATACAACTCCTAATTCTTCTGATAGTGACTATGAATATGTTGATGTCGAAAAACATTTATCTATAGAATTTTCAAAAGCTTTAATCCTAGCTCCTCGAAAATAACAAAGTGACTTAGCACATGAGCATAGTCCTTGTTTGGATCTTATGATAGCTCCATCTATTGTACTCAATGTCACTCCCCTAGCATATTTCCCGCCTTCCCAAAATAGTGATCGGCAAGATCGAGAGGTGGATGTTGTGCTAGACTAGCTACATTAGCACTGTAGATCCTCTACCTCTCTCTCTTTTATTTCTCTTTTGTGACTATCCTTCTATTTGTATCCATGTTCTTCTATTTGTTGTCCCTAGTGATGTCTACTTGAGGATGATGCAAAGCATTGAGATCTCTTTTGGTCTCTTTCATGTTGACTCAAAAGACACACATGTTCCCTATCTTCCAAGGTGGTTTCCTTTTTTGGGGGAATTAGGACTATTCTATGCATATATATAAATGATATACATGAGTTATAATACAACATACTGACCCCAAGGAAAGAAAATCCACCTCGTGCTTTATGTTTTGTGTTTATTATCTTTGGGTTTATTCCTTGATTGGGGGCTAAATCCTTGTGATAATGTGCTCTCTCTCTCTCTCTCTCTCTCTGTGGTTTATCCTACCTTAAAGAAATCACTCCCAATAAGGTGTGTGTGCTCGCTTTAACGTGGGGGCATACATTCTGCTCATATTTTGCTTTTGAATACTTTGAGTTACTTAGTGTACTTGGCTTTGCTTTGTAATTTTTGGTATCCTTTCTTTTCATGACTCATAGTGAGAGGAACCTTGCAACTTGCAGTCATGGTTCTCTCCCTCTTGATCTTCCCTTTTACTTTGTCAATCAAAGTCATAAGATCCTTAGTCCACTAGGGGCTTGGTGTATCTTGCCTCCTTGACGTGGTGAAAGTCTTTCAATTTTGTTTCCTTGTACTTTACCAACAGTATTAGCGAATGCTTATACTCCCGCTAAAGTGGGGGCTAAATGTAGTGTCATAAAATTGTGACCTTTCAATTTTTGACTGCATTTGGGTCTTTGCATTGGCGAATGAATCCCTAAGCCTGATTGGAGACCCGAGACATGCTCAAAACACCTAAAACTTGTACCCCGCATTGCTTTTTGTCATTGCTTGTCCTGAATTAGGGTAGGACAAGGGCATGGTGCCCTTGTCCTTGCCCTATTTTGGGCCTCCCTTGATCAAATCCTGGATTGGGCTTGTTAGTTGTGAGCGGAAATTTTTTTTCCTATGTTGACCTAAGATGGAAAATCAGTTAAAACCCCTAATTGGAAAGTATATAAGGAGCATCTTTGCTCCTATTTGCATAAGTCCAATAAGAAAAAATTAAGTTCATGAGCAAAGTGACAATAGGCGACAACAAGTTGATCATTAAGCGAATTCAAGCATTCAAGCATCCATTCAAGCATTGAGCATTCCAAGTCTCCTTTAAAGGCTAGTTGTTGCATTCAAGTCAAGGAATCAACCATTGAAGAGGAGATCTCTACCAACATTCAAGGCATTCTACTCTTCATATCCTTTCAAATAATTCTATCAACATTTCAATTGCATCCTCTCTTGAGGTGAATTTTACTTCAAATATTTAATTTCATTTACTTGCAAGTATTTTCAATCACTTGGTTAATTCCAAAATGGGGTTTGACTTGAAGGAAAACCCCCAATCCCAATGATATTTCCTCTCTTTTGTGTCTGTAGGTTGCAGGTGCGGAGTTATAATTGCAGGTTTAGGATTCATTTTCAGAGACAGTAAAACCCTTTTCGGCGTGCGGATTTTTTGAAGGACCAAGTACACTTTCAACCCGGTCCTGACAACTTTTTCTCAAATTTGCAGTGGAGCTTCGTCTCGATATCTTGCTGCTAATTCCAGGTGTACAACTTCATCCCACATCTCTATCTCAAGATATAATCTTTTCTTTGTCATCTTTACACTTAAGTCTCAATTCATTTAACTCAACTTATCTATTTTAAAAGAGGGTTACTTTACTTTCCAAATCCATTTCCAATTCCTGACAATTAATTTATCATTCAATCTCTTTCCATTGGGATTGGATCTAGTGAATTCAAACCCATCTTTTAAATGTAATGCATGTGAGAAGTTGAAGGTAATCCTTTGTGAAACTTTCATTCCTCTTTTGAGGGGAGTAAACTTTCCACTTGATCTCCCCTTATCACTTTTCACCACATTACAACACCATTACCAAAGTGTGTATAGATTGCTAGGAAGATGCAGTAACATGTTGAACAAGATCATAGGTATTCAACAAAATCTTTGTGTGCTCTAAATTAACAAATTTTGTATATCCTACATGTAAATGTTATGTGAAAGAATATACTATGTAGATATTTCCTTTTCAATATGACTAATATCCATTGTGCTCTACACAAAACCCGCATAAACCTACAACCACCAATAGGATTATGTTCAATAAATATAGTTGTGTAGATATACAGTCAAATTTATAGGTGGCATAGATATATGTTTTCACATTGTTAAGCCATGGGGTTTTACTGAAAGCAGTCTTGCATGCAAATGTAATGTGATCCCCAAAAATATGGACCAATGCAGTTTCCTATTCATAAAAGAATAGTTGATATTTGTGTTGCTACTCCACCTATTGAAAGTCCTAATTAATTAGAAAACTTCATCATGGAAACATCAATGGACTTAGCCAAAGCTAATTGCAAGATAAAGAAAACTATGGGGTTGATGGACTCAATAGTAGGGAGTACAAAATCTATTAGTTGCAAATAAAAGTGGACAATTGATGCACATTCAAAGGAAATAGGAAAAGTTAGAAGACCAATGCTTCCAATTCTTCTACCCCTTCTTCAAGGAATAATGCAAACCAAAAAGTTGTGGTAAACTCATGAAATTCTTTCATTTATTTTGTTAAATTCATTGGGATTTTGGCATTTCTTTCATTAAGTTAGTGCAGTTCATAATATATTATGTAGCTTAATGTTTTTCTTTGCACATAAATACATTGCAAAATTATACAGTAAGAAGGTAAAATTTCGAAGGGTTTTTAGGTAACATGTATCTCTTTCCTCAATTCACCCATGGATTTGGTAGTTTACTTTTGTTAGATAGTTCAGATAACCAGATGACAACTGAGAGGGGGGGGGTTGAATCAGTTGTCATAGATTATAGGAACAATTAGAAATTTAAACTTTAATACCAGAACCCAAAACATTAATATCGGAATAGCAGACAAAACAATAAGCATAAACAACAATCACAGAATAAAATCCATCCACATAACACCAAGATTTGTACATGAAAAACCCGGTAAAGGGAAAAACCATGGTGGGAAGCCTACCCATAGTCAGATAATACTTCTGTAGTAAGTATGTGAATTACAATGAAGGGGCCTGGACTTGCAGGAAGGCCAACAACGTAGAGCGTACTTCTCATTACAAAAGGAGCCTCACTGACTACATACAAATCCAGACTACAATCCAAAGAAGTGTTGAACTGCAAAAGATAGCATCTCCTATGCCTAAGTATAGTTTCAGTTAAACTCAATACTGAAGGAATAAATCCTCTTACATAAACCCAATTTGATCTCCACTAATCAACCAACTCCTTTGGTTGAATGATATTGATAGGGAGGTTACTAGGCAAGTGCTCAAATGACCAATTTTGGTCAAGAAGTTATAATAGGAAACAAAAGTATTATTATGTCTGCTCCTTATGTTTGCAAATATCAATTTTGGTTACAATAGTCAGGTCTCTCTGCAAGTCTTCACCAACAGCCTCCCTTTTTGGTGGAAACTCACACCCTTGCTCAAACTTTCTCCAATTGCTCACTCCACCCATCTACACATTTCTCAATCCCTGGCTTATTGGACATTCAACTTATTGCTTTCAGTGTGCATTAGGCAATTCCAACTTGGTCATGTAGAGCAACAAGGTCTTCTCAAGGTTTGATGATCACAACTTAGTTTAAGGCCCATAGCCTTTCGCTTACTCAACTCACCAACCAAAGGTCAAAACCTCAAAAAGGGATTACACACTATCCAAGGTCCTATATGACACTTGTTTCACTATTCTAGGATGATCTCATAAATTTCCATGAGACCCAAAGTCCTCCTTGCAATGAGGTTCTTGTAAAGTGTGTGCTATGCATCAAAAGGGCTACTAGCCTGTGGAGGCCTAATTGGCCAAATTTTGCTCACCCTACCCAATGATGGGCTTCTTGACCATGGGAGTTGTTTTGGATAGTGTGGGATAGTTCATAGCAAATATATTTTTATGTTTTTAGGTTCCATCAACCTGATTTAGTGATTGTCCACAAATCTGGGCTTAAAAGTAGGGTTTAGTGAGGGTTTGGATGCTTCCACCATGGATTCCCTCTACCAAACTTGTTTCAAAATCCCACACTACTAGGAAACCTCTGCCACAACCAATTAAAGCTTCCCTTGCCTTTTTTAGACAAGCATTATGCCAAACACTTGGCAAACACTAAGAAAAGTGGTGAAAATTGCCACTGTCACTATCAAAATACTGCCCTTTTACCAGTCATCAGCTGCTACACCTTTGGACCTGCATAACAAGAAGTTTGAAGAGGAAATATACCTCAAATAGGTCTGAAAGATACTAAATATGTTTCCTATTACATAGCCTTCACAGTTACAAGGCTTGGATTATGCTTTTGAAGCATTCCTTGAGCATTTTGGTAAACACAATTCACAAAAGCAGTGAACTCACTGTTTTGCTTACAAATTGAGAATGTTTAATAGGAAAAAGCTATTATAACAAACCAAGATGATTCTAAACACCTTTGGCCATATTTCCAGGCCTTTACCTCATACATTTGTTCACTCCAAATTTCTTTTGGGTGCAAAACTTGAGTTTTTGATCATGCTACTAGCCGAGTAAACAATACTTGCCTAGTATTCACTAAAATCCTTCTTCCAAACATAATTTTGGCACAATAGGAAGAATATGTACACTATATACATGAGTACCAACTTGGCTAAATCCATTTTGTGGGATCCCAGACTGGATTAGTCAAGTGGTGGCATTTTTGAACCTCAAACCCTTGATAGGGTAGTGAGCACACAGAATGAAAGATAATTTTATTTCTCCAACTTGCAAAAAGAAAAATAGTGGAACAATAAATTCAACATCATCAGGAAACCAATATACACACTTTCCAAAAGGTACAGTATAGACAAAAGTACTACAGTATGAACTGTTACTCCAAAGAAGCAAAAAACAGTGATAAAAGCCAAAATTTCATGATTTTTATTAGGAACCTCTTGCTCATACATTCACCAACCTTTCTCTAGGAAAAGGGAGGCATTTTAATAGAATTTATAATTAGTTACCAAGCCCTTCATAGACATGAGGCTTCCAAAATTGCATTTTGCTAGAAAAACCCAAAAATGACAACTTTTACAACTTTAGCAAGCCCAAATGACAACATTTCTTGCTCCAAAAGACATTTTTGACACTCTAACCTTATCAAATTGTCTAAAAAACTTATAAATTCTTAAAAACACTTATCAAACATGTTTCAATTCTTTGGAAAGCATTAGAAGACCTTTTTGGCAATTTTGCACATTTTTGCCAAAAATTGTCAACTCAAAGCCTGAAAGGCAAAACTTGACCTCTTGAGCCCAAAATAAGATCAAAACCACTAGAAAAGACACAAAAAAACCTAAAACAACATTATAAACTTGACACAAGACATTACAAACATGAAAGCATTAAATACTCAAAAAGGAGAGTTCTGCTCAACTAGGTGCTCCTGCACCATACTCCCCCAAAAACAAAGAAGTCATGTGATTCCTTGAGGTAGAAAAGAAGAAAGGATGCCAAAATTCTAAAAGTCAATTTCAGGTATTCATGTGGCCTCTGAGATAGGCTTGTCCTTCCATTTGATTAAATGCTCCATGTAGGTGTGATTCCTTGTCCTTTTGAGAATCCTAGAGTCTAGAACCTGTTCTGCTTGGGGAATAGAAAGAGAAGGGAGAGATAGATCAAAAAGGGATTGTGAAACATCTGAAACTCTTTAAATCTCCTCAGGTGGCTTCCCTTTGAAATCAATCAAATTTGCAACATTAAAAATGGGAGACAAAGAAACATCAGTAGGCAAATCAACTTTGTAAGCATTAGACCCATACTTAGCCAAGATTTTGCAAGGGCCTATTCTCCTCATCTGAAGTTTGCTTGGAACTCCCTTTTGTAGCCTTGCCTTGTTCAAATGAACCATCACATAATCTCCTATGGAGAACTAAACATCTCTCTTTGTAGCATCCACTCTTTCCTTGACCTTTTGGGAGGTATCTTGGAGAGCTTTTCTCACTTGCTCATGAACCTCCTTCGTGGATTGAGCCATGTCATCTGCTATTCCACTCTTAGGCTGAAAGTTAGTGATATCCCTCAACTCCATTATACCCCTTGGATGCATACTATAAACAACTTCAAAAGGGCTTTTACCTATAGACCGATTGACACTATCATTGTAGGCATATTCTGCTTGATGAATGAGCTGATCCCAACTCTGCCCATATTCCCTTGTTGAGCACCTAAGCATGTTTCCAAGAGACCTGTTCACAACTTCAATTTGGCCATCAGTTTGTGGATGATAAGCTGAACCAAAAGAGAGATTAGTACCCAATCTCTTCCACAATGTTTTCCAGAAATGACAAAGAAACTTAACATCCCTATCTGAAACAATGCTAGTAGGCAAACCATGAATTCTAACAACTTCTTTGAAAAATAAGTAAGCAATATGACTTGCATCATGTGTTGTCTTACAAGGAATAAAATGAGCCATTTTGCTAAATCTTTCAACTACTACAAAAATGCTACCAAATCCTACTTGAGTTCTAGGTAATCCTACCACAAAATCCATACTAATGCAATCCCAAGGCCTATGTGGAATGGGGAGAGGCTGATATAAACCAGCATTGGAGGAATTACCTTTTGCTTTCTGACATACCAAACACTGCTCCACATACCTCCTGATGTCTCTCTGCATCTTAGGCCAATAATAGAACCTTTGAACCAACTCTAAGGTCTTGTTGAGACTGAAATGTCCACTTGAGCATCCATTGTGCTTCTCCTAAATGAGGTTCTCTCTCATAGAACCCTTTGTAACACATAACTATCCACCCCTGAATAACAAACCATCCTACAAAGTGAAATCACCATATGCACCATGGAAATTATTCTCAAAATCTTGACAAACTTTATAAGCTTCAGCAAAATCATCATCAATAGGATACATATATTTAAAACTATCAATACCAATGCTCTGAACTTGAATCTCATGAATACTTAACAAACTTCTACTCAAAGCATCTGCTAATTTATTCAACTAACCCTTCTTATGCTTAAGAGTAAAAGTGTAAGCTTGCAAATACTCTACCCATTTAACATGCCTATGATTCACTTTATCTTGTGAGTTCAAGAAACTTAGTGCCTGATTATCTGTGTATAGAACAAACTCTTTAGGAAGAAGATAGTGTCTCCATTTCCTAAGTGCCTGTACTAATGCATAGAGTTCTAAATCATAGGAAGAGTACTTTTTCTTGGCATCATTCAACTTCTCACTAAAGAATGCAATTGGTCTATTGTCCTAACTTAAAATAGCTCCTACAACAATATTACTAGCATCACATTCAATAGTAAAAAGCTTATCAAAACTAGGTAAAATGAGCACTGGTTGAGTAGCTACTCTAGTTTTCAACAATTCAAACCCCTTATTGGATGCATCCATCCACTGAAATTTTACCTTTACACCCTTTAATGGTGTCTAACATTGAAGCACAAATCTCACTGAATCCCCTAATGAATTTTCTGTAAAATTGTGCCAAACCATGGAAACTTCTGACATCACTGGCTATTTTTGGAGTTGGCCAACTGGTTATTGCTGCAACTTTAGATTGATCCATTTTCAGATTTCCTTCTTATACAACAAAACCAAGATAGACCAATTCTTGCTTCATAAAATCACATTTTTCTAGATTAATGGTTAGTTGTTCATCAGATAACTGTCTCAAAACAATAGCTAAATGCTTCAGATGCTCTTCCTTAGTTTTACTGAAAATAAGAATATCATCTAAATACACAACAACAAAATTGCCAATGAAATCATGTAAAACTTCATTCATGAGTCTCATGAATGTGCTGGGAGCATTAGAGAGTCCAAATGGCATGACAAGCCACTCATAGAGACCCTCATTCATTTTGAAAGTTGTCTTCCATTCATCACCCTCTTTGATTCTTATCTGATGGTAACCACTCTTCAAGTCGATCTTATTGAAATACTGTGCACCCCCCAAACAATCCATCAAATCCTCTATCTTGGGTATGGGAAATCTGTACCTGATGGTGATCTTGTTTATGGCTCTGGAATCTGTGCAAAATCTCCATGTTCCACCCTTCTTAGGTGCCAACATTGTAGGTACTACACAAGGACTAATGCTTTTCCTAATCAGCCCTTGGTCTAAGAGTTCTTGTATTTGTCTTGCTACCTCTTCATTTTGTTCAGGGGTCATCTTATAGGCTGCCTTATTTGGTAAAGAGGCTCCAGGTATGAAATCAATTTGATGGCTAATTGCTCTAGGAGGTGGTAAGGCTACAGGTGTACCATGACTGATTATTTATTTGAAGTTATCAAGGATTTGTTGCACCTCATATGGTATCTCAACTTTCTTTTCTACCTTTTCTTCCTTGGGTTTCACTATGAGTGCAAATCCCACTCCTTCACCTTCTTCTAGTGTTTTTATGAATTCTTTCTCATTCACTAACAATATTTTAGGCACTTTATTTCTGCTCTCTCCTTCTTCATTGAGGGATTGAATCTAATAGGTTACTCCATCTTTCTGAAATGAGTAGGAGTTTCTTTCCCCATCATGTTGTGTTTTTTGGTCAAACTGCCATGGTCTACCCAACAGTAGGTGGCAAGCATCCATAGGAAGCATGTCACATAGGATCCTATCTGTATATCCACCTATGTGTAAATCTACCCAGGCTTGCTCATTTACTAACACATGTTTTCCCTTGTTTAACCATGTTACTTTATATGGTTCCTTGTGTTGTATCCTAGGTAGTTTCAATTTACTTACTGCTTCCTCTGATATGATGTTATATGTGGATCGTGAATCTATGATCACCTTACATGACTTTCCCATGATTTTACACTTAATCCTAAACAATGCTCTTCTCTGTGAGACCTTTGTACTATGTGGCTTCTTCATTAACACTCTCTTGATCATTAAACTCTCACCATCTTCTGAAGCTAGGTTCAATGCTGAAGTTCTGGTATTCCCTCCATCTTCCTGAACATAATTTACCTTCTTTTCACCACCATAGGATGAACTAGGCTTCTCTAGGCATCTATAGGCAAGGTGGCCCAACTTTTGACAGTTATAGCACTTCATGGTTGAGAAGTAGGAC
Source organism: Cryptomeria japonica (assembly GCF_030272615.1). Classification (NCBI taxonomy): domain Eukaryota; kingdom Viridiplantae; phylum Streptophyta; class Pinopsida; order Cupressales; family Cupressaceae; genus Cryptomeria; species Cryptomeria japonica. Next base: position 422,764,683 of record NC_081410.1, on the reverse strand, counting down.
CCTCTCCCTGGTCCATTAGATCTACCCCTACTCAGGTTGCTTGATCCCCTACCCCTATAGTTGGGTTTGCTCTGAGAATCCCCACTTTTCTCTATAAGTTTAGACTCTCCCTGGGATCATTAATCTATGCTCCTTCCCCCAAAATTGCCTCTATGGCCTCTACCATCTCTTCCCCTACCTCTTCCTTTGTTATTTTGTTCTTTCTTTCTCCTACTTTTCTCTTCCACCTTAAGTGCTAGTTGATAACACTTGTGTATTGTTTGTGGGCATAACAAGCTCATCTCTTCCTAAATGTTCCATCTCAACCCATTCAAGTACCTTGCCACTTTTATACTCTCATCCTCTACTACTCTGGATCTCATGCATAGTTTTTGAAACTCCTCAGTGTAGCTATTGACATCTAGGTCTTTTTGTCTCAAATTTCATCTTTTCCTGTGAAGTTGTACTTCATAGTCTTCAGGAAGGTAGGTTTCTTTTATTTTGGCTACCATTGCTTTCCAGGTGGCTATTGGTTGCTTACCTTCTTTCACCCTTTCTTCTTGGATGAACTTCCACCAAGTTAAGGCTGCCCCTCTCAACCTTGATTTTGCTACCTTAACCTTTTGTGCTTCAGTCACTCCATCAAATTCAAAATGGTTTTCTAGACCTTCAATCCACTCTATAAGAGCATCTGGATCCATCTTTCCACTGAAAAGAGCCACTCCCTCTAAGGTTTTACCACTCATAGCTCTCAACGCTTTCAAGAATGGTTCTTTCTCAATAACAGGGTCAGCTATGGGAACCTCATCTTCTATGGCCAGCATTTTACCCTGATCTCCAACCTTATCATGGACTTCTTCAGTTTTAACTTCTACTTCAGCTAGTTTCATTGCTAGTTAATCTAATCTTTCTCTGAGTGCCCTATTTTCCTCTTCTTGGTCTTCGACCTTCTTGGCTAATTCAGCATTAGTCACCATGATTTCCTAAAGTTCCTTTCCTCCTAAATCTTTTGTTGGCTCTGATACCACTATGATAGGGAGGTTGCTAGGCAAGTGCTCAAAAGGCCAATTTTGGTCAAGAAGTTACAATAGGAAACAAAAGTATTGTTTATGTATGCTCCTTATGTTTTCAAATATCAAGTTTAGTTACAATAGTTAGGTCTCTCTACAAGTCTTCACCAACAACCTCCATTTGTGGTGGAAACTCACACCCTTACTCAAACTTTCTCCAATTGCTCACTCCACCCATCTACACAAATCTCAATCCCTGGCTTACTAGACATTCAACTTATTGCTTTCAGTGTGCATTAGGCAATTCCAACTTGGTCATGTAGAGAAACAACGTCTTCTCAAGGTTTGATGATCACAACTTAGTTTAAGGCCCATAGCCTTTCGCTTACTCAACTCACCAACCAAAGGTAAAAACCTCAAAAAGGGATTACACACTATCCAAGGTCCTATATGACACTTGTTTCACTTTTATAGGATGATCTCACAAAGTTCTATGAGTCCCAAAGTCCTCCTTGCAATCAGGTTCTTGTAAAGTGTGTGTTATGCAGTCAAAAGGGCTACTAGCTCGTGGAGGCCTAATTGGCCAAATTTTGCTCACCCTGCCCAACGATGGAATTATTTACCATGGGAGTTGTTTTGGATAGTGTGGGATAGGTCATAGCAAATATATTTTTATGTTTTTAGGTTCCATCAACCTGGTTTAGTGACTGTCCACAAATCTGGGCTTAAAAGTAGGGTTTGGATGCTTCCACCATGGATTCCCTCTACCAAACTAGTTTCAAACTCCCATAATGATAGGAGACCTCTACCACAACCAATTAAATCTTCCCCTACCTTTTTTAGACAAGCATTATGCCAAACACTTGGCAAACACTAAGAAAAGTGGTGAAAATTGCCACTGTCACTATCAAAATACTGCCCTTTTACCAGTCATCAGCTACTACACCTTTGGACCTGGATAACAAGAATTTTGAAGAGGAAATATACCTCAAATAGGTCTGAAAGATACTAAATATGTTTCCTATTACATAGCCTTCATAGTTACAAGGCTTGGATTATGCTTTTGAAGCATTCCTTGAGCATTTTGGTAAACACAATTCACAAAAACAATGAACTCACTGTTTTGCTTACAAATTGAGAATGTTTACTAGGAAAAAGCTATTCTAACAAACCAAGAATATTCTTAACACCCTTGGCCATACGTCTAGACCTCTACCTCATACATTTGTTCACTCCAAATTTCTTTTGGGTGCAAATCTTGAGTTTTTGATCATGCTACTAGCTAAGTAAACAATACTTGCCTATTATTCACTCAAATCCTTCTTACAAACATAATTTTGGCACAATGGGAAGAATATGTACACTATATACATGAGTACCAACTTGACTAAATCCATTTTGTGGGATCCCAGACCTGGATTAGTCAAGTGGTGGCATTTTTGAACCTCAAACCCTTGACAGGGCAATGAGCACACAAAATGAAAGATATTTTTATTTCTCCAACTTGAAAAAAGAAAAATAGAGGAAAAATCAATTGAAAATCATTAGGAAACCAATATGAAAACTTTCCAAAAGGTAAAATATAGACAAAAGTTCTACAATATGGACTGTTACTCCAAAGAAGCAAAAAACAGTGATAAAAGCCAAAATTTCATGATTTTTATTAGGAACCTCTTGCTCATACAATTACCAACCTTTCTCCAAGAAAAGGGGGGCCTTGTAATATTATTTATAATTAGTTACCAAGCCCTATATGGACATGAGGCTTCCAAAACTACATTTTGCTAGAAAAACCCAAAAATGACAACTTTGGCAAGCCCAGATGACAACCTTTCTTGCTCAAAAAGACATTTTTGACACTCTAACCTTATCAACTTGTCTAAAAAACTTAGAAATGCTTAAAAAAACTTATCAAACATGTTTCAATGCTTTGGAAAGCATTAGAAGACATTTTTGGCAATTTTGCACATTTTTGCCAAAAATTGTCAACTCAAAGCTTGAAAGGCAAAACTTGACCTCTTGAGCCCAAAATGAGATCAAAACCACTATAAAAGACACACAACAACCTAAAACAACATTATAAACTTGAAACAAGACATTAAAAACATGAAAACATTAAATACTCAAAAAGGAGAGTTTTGCTCAACTAGGTGCTCCTACACCAAATATTACATTATTCACACATTACATTCCTTGACCATGACCTCTTACATTAACCATGATGATCTACAATGAGATCTTACATCTATATATACAAACCCTCGACCATAAACAATCAAGTCAGCCACTAGACAATAAATCAATTTCATAATTACAAACCATGTCGGTCTTAGACCAAACAAATAGTATCAACACATAAGACATCCCAAAAATACATCAATAGGTCCTATCCACATGTTACATTAAAGCCGCTCCATAACCTAGATCAACCGGGACCAAGTATAGGTCCACACACTTCAACAATGATCTCCAACTGCCAAGTATCGAACACGATCACCAACAACATCCTGAAACTCCATCAGAAGCTGCACCAACACCACTTATGCAATTCATCAAAGATCTCCATCAAAAGCTTTGTCGGTGAAACCCTTGCCAGAACCAAAAACTAATCTTCTAAGCAAGCAGGATAGAATCTAATCTCCAGAACAAAACCAACTGACCAAATATGAGTATAAGTATCATGAACAAGCCAATTACATCATTAGATTATACCGGAGCCTACCAGATCATGCCGGATCCAAGTTAACCAAAAACCACTCAACCTACCAGGACCAGAAGGGTGTCGGTAAAGCATCCAAATAGCTAGTGTTGGCATCAATGACAAAGCATCAATGGCCAACAATCTCCCCCTTTGGCATTCATGGCAACACTAGATGTGAAAAACATCTAAGTACCAAGAAATGCCAAATAAGTCTCCCCCTGTGGAAGACAACCAACAATAACTCCCACATATAGTTCTAAATATTACTCCCCTTTTCACTTTCTTTTTCACATCTATATCACTCCTCTTTGACATCAATGCTATAAATCTAACAGAAATATCAAAGCAAAAACATAAGCCTCTGAATCACAAAGCTGACTACTCCCCCTAAGAAGTAGCATCCCACATCAATGCTAGAATGAATAGTATCTCTGATAATGCATGTCAGATTGATGTCAAACTGCATCAATCAAGTTTCTACCGGAGGGGTAGAAACTCCCAATCTATCTCTCAAGTACTCAAATGATTCCTTGGATAAAGGTTTAGTGAAAATATCTGCAATCTTCTCTTTAGTGTTCACATAAACCAATCTAACTTCATTTTCTTTCACCTTTTCCTTTAAAAAGTTATACTTGATAGATATGTGCTTTGTTTTAGAATGAAATATCAGATTCTTTGATATATCAATAGCCGCAGAGTTATCATAGTGAATAACTACTGGTGGATCACAATCCACCTTTATATTCTTCAACATTTTCTTCATCCATAAAACTTGTGTACAGTTAGTAGCAACATCAACATACTTAGCTTCAGTAGTAGATAAAGAAGTGCATGATTGTTTCTTGCTGATCCATGAAACTAACTTCTTTCCAAGAAAGAAAGCTCCACCAGAAGTACTTTTCTAATCATCAACATCTCCAACCCAATCAACATCTGCATATGTACATAAAGTAAAGTTATCATCCTTAGGGTACCACAAACCATATTCTGATGTACCTTGCAAGTATCTAAAAATTCTTTTCACCTCCATCTCATGATTTTCTCTAGGATCACTCTGAAATCTTGAAACAATACAAACACCATTCATAATGTCAGACCTAATCTAAGTTAAATAAAGTAGACCTCCAATCATAGATTTGTATCGTGTAGGATTTACCGGTGCAGAAACATCTTTTCTTGTCAATTTCTCATTTGTAACCATAGGAGTATTTACCAGTTTAGAATCTCCCATACCAAATTTCTTCAAAAATTCCTTAGCATATTTAGTTTGATAGATAAAAATACCTTTGTCAGTCTGAGTAATCTGCAAACCTAAGAAAAAATTCATCTCACCAATCATAGACATCTCAAATTCTTTCTCCATATTTTTAGAAAATTCTATGTATAACTTATCTTCACCTCCAAAAATAATGTCATCAACAAATACTTCAACAATCAGTATATCATCATCAGTTTTTTAATAATATAAATTACTGTGAACACTTCCTTTAGTAAAATGAAGCTTCAAAAGATATTTATCCAACCTTGCATAGCAAGCTCTAGGTGCTTGTTTTAGTCCATATAAATATTTCCTTAACCTACAAAGCATATCTGTATCATTTGATAGTGAAAAACCATCAGGTTGCTCAATATAAACTTCTTCATCAAGATCCCCATTCAAAAATGCACATTTAACATCCATCCGATAAACCTTGTAGATTTTATAAGCAACATAGGCAAGAAATAATCTTACAGCTTTAATCCTAGCCACAGGTACAAAAGTTTCTTCATAATCAATTCCTTCCTTCTTAGAATATCCTTTACAAACCAATCTAGCCTTATTCCTTATAACTTGACCATCTTCATTCAATTTATTTCTAAAAACCCGTTTAGTTCCAATAACAATTTTATTTTTAGGCCAAGGAACCAAAGTCCATGTGTTATTTTTCCCAATCTGATCTAATTCTTCTTCCATAGCTTTCAATCAATGTTCATCTTTACATGCCTAAATTACTAATACTGGTTCACTTTGTGAAATTAAAAAATACCTCATTAGTTTTCAGTCTTCTTCTTGTCTTCATTCCATTGCTCTTATCCCCAATGATTTGATCTTCTGAATGATTCAATCTCACATACCTAGGAGTCTTCTGACTTTCTGTTCCTCTTCCCTATTCTTCAGTTACTGTAGAATTCTCTGATGTTATTGGAGTAACTAGTTCAACTCTTTGTTCTAGTAAAGGTTCTACTAGTTTAGATATAATCATTTCCACTGTCGGTTCCTTCTCATAAACTCTGATTTGACTTCTGTTCAGCTCATCTACTTTGACATTAGCACTCTCCACAATTCTCTGCAATCTCTTGTTATAACATCTATATACTTTGATTTCATTAGAATAACCAAGAAATATGCCTTCATCACATCTAGGGTCAAATTTCCCAATAATATCATCTCTCCTGATATAACATTTACTACCAAAAATTGTGAAATACTTAACTATAGGTGTATTGCCAAACCATAATTCATAAGGTGTCTTACCGGTTTCTCCTTTGATATGTACTCTATTGAATGTATAAACTGATGTACTCACTGCTTCTCCCTAGTAGATATGAGGTAGACTAGGTTCCATCATCATTGTTCTAGCAACATCCAAGATAGTTTTGTTCTTCCTTTCCACAACTCCATTTTGCTGAGGTGTCTGGGGAGCAGAAAATTGTCTTCTTATACCATGCTTGTCATAAAAGTTATTAAACTCACTAGATGTGAATTCTCCACCATGATCTGATCTCAAACATTTAATCTTCAATCCTATCTCAGTTTCCACTTTAGCTTTAAAGATTTTAACTTTTCAAATGCTTCATATTTTTATCTCAGAAAAGTAACCCATATCATTCTAGAATAATCATCAATGATTAGCATGAAATATCTATCACCTTGAAAACATTTAACTCTAGCAGGGCCACACAAATCAGTATGAATAAGATCAAGAACATCATTTGATTTATCTTGTATACTCCTAAAAGAGGTTCTGGCCTATTTACCCATTTGACATTCTTTACATACCAGATTATAGGCTTCATAATCTTAGGTATATCCCTAACAGCCTTAGTTGAACTGATCTTCACAATGCAATCAAAATTCACATAACACGGCCTTTTATACCATAGCCAGCTCTCATCAATCTGTAATCAAACATGTCTTCTCATCGGAGTTTAAGTGAAATATATTACATTTTGTCTGTGTATCGGTTGCAATCTCCAAGCCAAATCTATTAATGATTTTGCATTTCCCATCCTTGAAATGTAATTGAAATCCCTTGTCTACCAATCATCCTACACTCAAAATATTATGCCTTAAACCTTCAACATAATAAACATTGTTAGTATTGTTCTTACCATCCAATGATATAGTTTCTTTTCCTTTGATCATACATGCCTTGTCATCTCCAAATCTAACTAGACCACCATCAAATTCTTGCAAAGATAGAAACTTCCCTTTATCTCCAGTCATATGATGTGAACAACCACTATCAATTACCCATTCATGTCTTCAATTTTAGTAGCAAGTGCCTTCTCTTCAGGTACATTCTCTTCCAGTGCCAGATCATCTTCCTTGATAGCTAGGAATACCCATTCCTTCCCATTGCCAGGTCCACTAGTAGAGTCTTCTGTTGGTTCATCATCTGAATCAGTAATGCCTTCCTCATCCGCTATGTAGCATGATTTGTCTCTATTTTTCTTGTATTTATATTTGTTCAGATATCTAGGGTTAGGCTTAAATGATCTTCTAACTCTTTCTTCAAATATTGAATTCCTTTTAGGATATCTAGATGCAAAATGACCAATCTTATTACATGCAAAACATTTAAAAGGTGCTTTTCCTTCATACTTACTTCCTATCAGTCCTTTAAGTACTCTTATTGAAAATAGTGCTTCAAGTTGCTCAAACTCATCATCTTCTCTCTTCATATCTTCTAATTCCTTTGCATATAAATCTTTCCAGTCTTGCCTACTGGTTGTCAATATAGATGCATGAAAAACAGGTTCAGTCTTCATAGCTCTAGAAGGTCCAAATTCCTCAAGATCAAAAGAAGATAGTTTCCCAACCAAAGTATCTTTGTTGATAGATGTATTAGCCATTGTTCTCAAGTCATTAATAGCAGTAGCCTTTATTTTGTAAGTCGGTGGTAGGGATCTCAGGACTTTAGAAATAATTTCATCTTCACTCAGAGTTCCACCACAACATTGAATTCCCATAACAATCTCATTTACCCTTTCCATGAATGCAGTAATCCTTTCATCTTCTTCCATCTTCAAATTTTCATAGCTCACCTGGTAACCATCAAGTTTAGAAATCTTCACTATGGGTCACTTTCATTAAGAGTCTCCAACTTATCCCATATAGCCTTTCCAGATGATTTATCGATTAATCCCATTATTTATTGATCAGATAAGGCACACAAGAGGGCTTCTCTTGCTCTACAATAATTTCAAGCTCCTTGTCTAGGTTTGTCGGAGGAGGATTTCCAGATCTCAGATTATAGGGTGTGACACCATTCTGTGTGATCTCCCAAATCTCCTTGCCAAGACATCTCAGATGTGTCTCCATATGAATCTACCATACTGTGTAATTTGTTCCATCAAGCCTTAGAATATCCCTTCGAAAGATAGCTTCAGAAGAACTAGATGAACTTGAACTATTAGTCGCCATAGGATCTTCCTCAAGCAGTTAAGCTTTCTACAGAGAGGACCAAAGATCTGATACCAATTGTTAGATAGTTCAGATAACCGAAAGACAACTAAGAGGGGGGGTCATAGATTATAGGAACCATTAGCAATTTAAAACTTAATACCTGAACCCAAAACATTAATACTAGAATAGAAGATAAACCAATAAGAATAAACAATAATCACAGAATAAAAGCCATCCACATAACACCAAGATTTGTATGTGGAAAACCTGGTAAAGGGAAAAACCACGGTGGGAAGCCTACCCACAGTCAAATAATACTTCTGCAGTAAGTATGTGAATTACAATGAAGGGGCCTACACTTATAGGAAGGCCAACAACCTAGAGCGCACTACTCATCACAAAAGGAGCATCATTGACTACATACAAATCCAGACTACAATCCAGAGAAGTGTTGAACTGTAAACGATAACATCTCCTATGTCTGAGTACAGTTCTGGTTAAGCTCAATACCGGAGGACTAAATCCTCTTACATAAACCCAATTCGATATCCAATGATCGAACAACTCCTTTGCCTTAATGATATTACATTATTCGCACATTACATTCCTTGACCATGATCTCTTACATTAACCATGATGATCTACAATGAGATCTTACATCTATATATACAAACCCTCGACCATAAACAATCAGGTTAGCCACCAGATAATAAACCAATTTCATTATTACAAACCATGTCGGTATTAGACCAAATAAATAATATCAACACATAAGACATCCCAAAAATACATCATTAGGTCCTATCCACACGTTACATTAAAGTCAGACCATAACCTAGATCAATCAGAACAAATTATAGGTCCACACGCTTCAGCAATGATCTCCAACTGCCAAGTCTCGAACACAATCACCAATAGAATCCTGAAACTCCATCAGAAGTTGCACCAACATCACTTATGCAATTCATCAAAGATCTCCATCAAAAGATTTGCTAGTGAAACCCTTGCCGAAACCATAAATCAATCTTCTAAGCAAGCAGGATAGCATCCGATCTCCAGACCAAAACCAACTGACCAAATATGAGTATAAGTATCATGAACAAGCCAATTCCATCATCAGATTATACTGAAGCCTACCAGATCTTGTCGGATCCAAGTTAACCAAAAACCACTCAAACTACCGGGACCAGAAGGGTGTCGGTAAAGCATCCAAGCAGCTAGTGTTGGCATCAATGACAAAACATCAATGCAACACACAATCAATTCCACCAAATGGCCAACAACTTGTTGGTAAGAGACACTATACGAGTAAAGATTCATATATGAATATTTCTTAGGGGTTGTCATTGATGGCAACTCAGTCAATAAAATCTATATGATACATGCAGATTTGACTTATCGGAAGTCATATTGTTCATCAGGCATAAGTCTGGAAGGTGGAAATTTGTTATCGATAAAATATTAGATCATTGTGCATATCTTGATATTAGTGATGTAATTTTGGTTGCGGTGATTAAAGAAGTTGATTCATGATTCGAGGCAACTTACTTTGCAATTCCATCCTCTGGTGTCGATTCTAGTGAAAGATTCAAGGTTCGGTATCGAGTGATTCCAGAAGAATAGAGCTAATGTATTGATCAGTCGAGTATCATGTGATTTAGAGTGCTTGAGTTGTTTTTGGTGATTAGTGTTGTGTTTGAGGTAATTGTGTTGTTGCGTGTGAATCTTTTCATCATCTAGTTTGGGTCTGCAAGTGCATTTGTGGAAAAATTGAGCCGACATGTTACTACACGTTTCATACTTTGCATTTTTTTGAAGCTGACTTGATTGTGATCTATTTTATTGATGTAGATATATAATGCCAATCCAGATGATCATTTTAGGTAAGGTTTTATGTGAGTGTGGGTGTATGGCATGTGAATGAGAATCAGAATGTAGAATTAGTGTTCTGGTAGATGATTGTGCAGCAAAACATGGCAGAAAGGCAAAGTAGCATTTGACAGTCAGTTTGTGCTTAACTGGAACTGATCTTTGGCATTTGTAGATGCTATATCCCAGTTCAATCATTATAATTACGCTTATATCTCATATTGTAGGATAGTGATTCCTTCGAGGTTGTTTCCCTCTCATGTGATTGAGCAATGAGCTCTAGGCAGTGTGCCTGAATGCAAGTACATTCCCTTTATGTAATATTATCATACTTCTGGCCATAGTATAATCATATTGTGGGTTCAAATCCCACCATGGTTTTCCCCTTTCCAGGTTTCCATGTAAAAATTATGGTGTTATGGTTTTGTGGTTGATTGCTTTAAGTTTCTACACTTTAATTTCCTTCTTGTGGATCCAGTGGTTTAAGAATCAGTTTAATAAACTTGTAAATTACAAAACATTGATTCACCCCCCCTCTCAATGTTCATTGATTCCACCATTACTCTTTTAGGTTCTCAAACATACATACTTATTAGCATGTAGCATGTCTCTTAAGAATTTAACAATGAGTCTCCACCATGAAAGAACGCCTCAAGTCCAAGGTTCTTGACATTCACTCAATCAATTATGTTCCAAAAATGATATTGCCCCATAGTGGCCTGTATTATATGTGTTTGTAGGTGCAAATTTTGTTGTATTTAGATTTTATTTTTGGAACAAAAATATTCATGTTTTTGTCCTATATTTTTAATTTTTTCAATATTGACAAGGTCATATTTTTTTTTATTCCTCTCTTGGCAGTGGATTTTGTATTTGAGACTCTATGCACCATTTGTGCCTATAATTTTTGTGAGGATTGAATTAATCGAGATGTGATTATTCTTCCTTGGTTTTTTATCTTGCCTTGGATTCTTTTCTTTTTGATTGTTATTCTTTTTTTTTGTTTTTATCCTAAAGAACTTGTGTTTTGAACTATTATAGATTTGAGGGAAGACATACTTTTTTGTCAATCATCCTAGAGAAACCCCTTTATCAACAACTTAGGTGTCTTCTTATTTCCAAGAATATATGTATGTGCATAAAAAAAGATTAATATGATAATTTTTTGTATTAGGATTTCCATTAGATATCAGAGGACTATTCTTAAGACTTTGTTGCTTTTAGTAGCAATGCCTAATGAAACCATCCAAAAGTAAACTTCTTCTAGTAGTGAGGCCTCAGTTTCTTGTTTTAGGATATCAATCAAATTTAATAAATTGGGCAATGTTAGCACTTTTATGTTTTACGTGTTAAAACTTCTTATGCATTATCAGACACTTGCTTTAGTATCTAGGTTATTATTGTTCCATTCTTTCTTTTTGAGTGGAAATTATCTTGTATGGATTAATGTAATGATCTTGGGTATTGTTGTAGTGGGTCTGACTTTTTATAGCATAAACTACTTTTAGGATTCTAAAGTCTTGTACCTTTTGATATTTTTAGAACAGTAGGAGCCTCTTGTTTGCATAATTATCCATGACATTATCAAGTCAAATATGGTACATTCTCATATGTTTTGGTCTTTGATTCTTTTGTGAAACTACAAATTTATCATCTTTTACTTGGAGGTAAGCTTCACTATATAACCACTTTCTAAATATAAATACACTTGCAAGTTCTAATTGGGTTTCTATCTTTTTAGGGTGAATATTTTAAGAAGCAGAATGGGACTGTTGAATATATTGAATGCAACTCTAAAACATAGAAGGTATGTTGATAGAAAGGAATTTTATAGGTATATCAATTTTGAGAAACAATTCAAAGTATGAGAATTGAATATTGCATAGAAACTTAATTTCATGGGAGTTTTGACATATAGAAATAGGCTTGTGAATTTTTCCTTTTTGTCTTGTATAGAATCCTTTACATGTATGTAAAGTTGAACTCGTTTAGTTAATTGGAAAATTCCACATTACAGCTTAGTAATTCTTCTTTATTGGAAAGTCAACTATCAAGCAAGGTTATCTTTTAACATTGGGAAGGGCCAACTTACTATTGCATAGTTTTGATCCTCTAATGTGATGTGATAGTGCTAGCTTAAAGCTTCATGTAGATAAAAATTATTAATGTGGTTGTTCTAGTAGAGGTTTTGAATTTACAAACTTCAATTAAGGCCTAATATCACAGGTTGGTCCTCCATGTGATGATTCAGCAAGTCTTGGTGCTCCCATTCACTGCAGCAATGCACATAGAGTCATTAATAGTACATGTATGGATATTTGTTTACTATCAATTTTTACCCTAAATTCTTAAAACTTGGTATCTTTGGTTTACTATCAATGTTCTCTAGTCTCAAATATTCTTTTCCCTGGCACAAACAAACATGTGTATTTTCTTTTTACCACCCACACCCTTAATGTCTTGGTATTCTTTATTCACTATGACAATACACTTCCTAGATTTTGACTCTTTATAAGCATCTAAATCAAGAGTTATCATCCTCTAAGTTCTTCAAAAAAATTTGAAAATAATTTGATATGCTCCTTTTTTTTTCACAATGTGTAGGCTATTTTTTTTGTTGGAATCTTAGTGGTTCTCCAAACACCCAAAAAGAAGTGGTGTAGAAAGAAGCGGAAGAGATGCTTTATTCTATAAAGTATTGATATTGTGGCTATCATGAGACTTTTTTGGAGATGTGTCATACCAATTTAGGATTCAATCAAAGGCCATCATAATATTTCCTATATATTGTGCTTTATTACTACATTATGACAAGATTAGCATTGTCTAGAAAGAAGTACAACATGTTTGAATTCATGAAGCCAAATACTTGGGTGAAGGGCTTTAGTTTATAAATTTTATATCTCTGACTATTGCAATCACATATGACTATTTTGAAAGGTAAAGTTGTTTGTGTTAGGCATCCCAAAGATACTAAGAGTGGGGGAGGAATCAGTATCTAACCAGTTAATAGATTTACTTGATTTAAAACATGAAAAGCATATTAAAACTATGTACCGGTAAACCAGAAATAATGCAGTAAACAAGAATAACAGTAACCACATGAGAAGCACAACATAACATAGTATTTTAATGAGGAAACCCGGTGTGGGAAAAACCTTGGTGGGATTTGTGACCCACAATATTTGCTTACTAGCCAATAAGGGAATATTACTCTTACAATAGGGGCCTGCACATGCAGGAAGGCCAAGTGCCTAGAGCTCACTGCTCAATTACAAAAGAAGTCACACTGACTTACAAAATGGATTATATTAATCCAATGTCTTGTATTGCTTTAGATTAGCATCTGCTATGCTAGATTCAGTACCAGTTTAAGCTTTGCTACATGCATAAACCCTTAACCTATAATTCGCATAATAGGTCTGCATAATTTCACCTATCTCCTTATTACAAAATGTTCTACAATGATCTCATACATATATGAGTAACATTACAACTCGCCATGTTGGCTTCCAATGATTTTACAATTAATTATAAAATACATTATAAACAAAATTCCTGTCGACCAGGGTGCCAGTATCCTTCCTTTCACTATTGGTGTCCTGTGTGCCGGTGTAGAGTTTGTCATTGTCGGTGCCAGTATTCTGTCTTGTCGGTATCATATGATTGCAAGGTTGCCATCAATGACAAAACCTTCAATCACCTACAATTTTTTATTGGAGTATGCATTTGCCAACAATCTCCCCCTTTGGTATTGATGGCAACACTCATATGAGAAAAATCAAAAAGTGTCCAAAAGTGATATCCAAAAATAGTCTACCAAATTTATCTTACCAAAACTGTATGCTCCCCCTGAGCAAATGATGTCCTTTTTCTGACCATTTTTCTCATCCCACTACTCCCCCTTTGACATCAATGGCAAAGGTTGTCATTCGTTGTCAATGGAGTTCTGTTGGGATTCTTGTAACTAGTGGGTTACAATCTGGAAGATATCTGTCAAAACTAAGTTTATGTCATTGTTGAATGTTTTGCTATCTTTTATTGCCTCTTGTGTTCTCTGCACTGTACCAGTGAGTATGTACATTTTCTCTTTTGGTGTCTTCAGTCTGGGAACCAGAGCCTCAGATATTTCTTTTCTCAAAGAAATAAGATACTCTAGTCTTGGACTAAGTCTACATTTTAAGTCCTTTGCCTTATCCTTTATTCCTTGTTTGTCTTTCTCCAATTTCTTGATTTTCTCTTCCTTCTCTGCAATTTTCTTTTCTAATTCCAAAAATGAATTTGATGTGTCAATCAGATTGTTAGCAATCTTATTTATCTTCTCTTGAGCTTTGTTGATCTCCTTGTCAAGATCCTCTATTAAGACATTTGTTTTGCAAGTATCCCTGTATAGTTTCTTGAAGTCATAGATTATTTCTCCAAGTTCCAGTAAAGGGGTGTCCATTTCTTCCTTGTTTTTCTTTACAATATCCTCAAAGAGTTTCTCTTTTTCTTTTATTAGTCTTTCCTTAAATGTATCCTCATTTATTTTATCAATAGTCAATAGGTTGCCGATGATAAACTTAGACAATGTGTCTAGTTGACCTAAAGAATCTTTATTCTCAACACTGCACTTTGGTGCTATCAATTTAAGAATTTGTATGGTATCATCAATAGCCTTATAGGCTTGTGCATTGCATTCCGTGATCTTCTTTATTGAATTTAATAAGACCTCAGTTACATTAGTAGGTCCTAATTCTATCATAGTTGTACCAAATGTTTTTCCAACAATTTTTACAATAGCCATGCTACTGGTTGTAGTTATTTCCTTGCTTTGTTCGACCTCTAGTAGGTCAGTCTGTGTTTGCATTTCCACAAACAAAGGTTTAGGCTTTTCAGTTTGTGTCGGTGGCACTATCTCTGTCTATACATGTGCTTCAAATTATACCGGTCTGGGTTTCTCTAACCATGACTCAGAAGGTTTCTCTGAGTTTTCAGTTGTCGGTTCTTCAGTTTGTGCCTCTAAACTTTGCTTAGCCAGTTCTTCATCTTGTTTCTCAGTGGTATCCTTTGTTGGTTGCTCTACCTGTGAAGGTTTTTCTATTTTTAACTCAACCTCTGCAGTCGGTGACTCAGTAGTCACATATTTCTCCTTATCCTCAGTGGTCTCCCTATCAACCATGACAT
Source organism: Cryptomeria japonica (assembly GCF_030272615.1). Taxonomy (NCBI): domain Eukaryota; kingdom Viridiplantae; phylum Streptophyta; class Pinopsida; order Cupressales; family Cupressaceae; genus Cryptomeria; species Cryptomeria japonica. Next base: position 422,749,289 of record NC_081410.1, on the reverse strand, counting down.
TAACTTCCTGAGTATCTACATTTACTGTATACAAAATTTTTGATTCAGGGTTTGTGTCTTCTACCGGAGTCTCCATACTCTCAGTGGCCTATTGATTTTTAGTGATATCTACAGGTGGAGTATCTAAAGGAGGTGGGGGCATATTGTTAGATATTTTAAAACTTGGTGGTCCACCTACCATACCTTTACCCTTGTCTCTGTCCTTTTGATATAATTTGATGGTTTTAGGTTTGAGTAATTCTTCCTCTTTTTCTTTCTCCACAAAGAAAATATCCCATCCATCAGCAGTTTCCTCATAAACTTTCTTTACTCTACCTGCCATTAATGCTACATGTTGGTGAGAAGTAGAAAACACTCTTCGGTTAGCCTCACTGATTAATTTATCTATTTCATCAGGTGAGTTAACTGGATGCACTGCCAATAATTTTTCAATCTTAATTTTTTTTTCCAGTTTAGATTATCTTCTAGCTTCTAATCTCCTATACAATTCATTTGGAATTTCATCAACAACTTCCATTAAGAATTTCTTGTATATATCTAAGTGCAAAATTACACTCTTTTCTATGCTTTCCTTATCATCAGCTGATAGTGTACTGTATCTTTTATTGATGTTCTTCAGCTTACCATCCTCAGTTATTTCGCTAAGAAGTTTGTCAATAGGAGCAATAGTTTGTTTCACCTTCTTCTTAGGAGTCATTTTCTTTGTCGGAGGCCTCACTGCCTGTTGCTTCTGCCTTGTCCTTTTAGGTGTAGGAGAGGGTGTCGGTGAGGGTTTTCTTTTTCTTTCAACCCTTTTAAATACAACAGGTATATCACTTTCAGAAGAAGTACCAACCAGTGAAAGATGAGTTTTTGGTTGAGGTGCTTCCAACTCACTTTCAGTTATACCAGTTTGTTTTAGCACATCTTCCTTGATTGCCTTTGCCTGTTGGGTTCCTTTTCTAATAGTTGCTTCTACCTTCTTAACTCTTTCCCTTGATTGTATTGTGCTTTCAATTGTTTCTGCACTACCAAATACTTTCTCTTCCGGTTCCTTAGGAGCTTCAAGGAGGGCTTTTGCATAAGTTTCTATGATGTTATCATCTGTCTCATAGCCTATTTTAGTTACCCAAATAGTTCGAGGGACAACTACTTCCATCCAAATTTCATCTTTCTTGATCACAAAATAGATTTCCTTTTGATACTTATCCACAATATCTTGTGATAGTCTTACTCTAGTCTTCATTTGAGCCTTAAATGCTTGAAAATGCTCATTTATGTTTTTCTCCCTGTTCTCTCCCATATTGTTCAATAGATCTGATAGTTGTTTTCCTACCGGTATATCAAATCCAAAATTTCTAGCACCAATACCTGGTACTTGTTTGGTTATGTATAGCATCAGACAAACAAGTAAGTTTCCAAATCTGAATGTTCCTTTCTTATCTCCTTTAATCTTTCCCAAATTATCTATCAGCTCATCTTTAAGCCATTCACATATGCCTATCCTTGCATTATCATTGACCATTTCATAGGCACTCTTGATACATAGGCTAGAAATTGAGTTTAACCTATTTGCATGTGTAGCCTTGTAACCTAAGATTGAATTGATAAATCTGATATTTATATCCTTTACATCATTTACCCTTAGAGATCTCTTATCAAATGTTGCACCGGTTAGGTTTGTCACTAAGTCATTTGAGACCTTCTTAGTTTTGTTAGGTCTGTTACCGGTGGAGGGTAACCCTGTTATAGCTTTTACTGCATCTTTTGTGATTTTATGAATAGAGTCTAACCCGAAAAATTCACCATGTACTTTTCTTAATACAATCCTAATGATATCCTTGGGGAAATCTGGGATACTAAGAATTTCAGTGAAACCTAGGGTTTCTACTATCTTATGTTCAAGTTTGACATTTCCGGATTCATCACAGATTATAGTCTTATACTTTTTTTTAATTTCATCATCACCTAGTTCATCAATATGACAATATATGTACATCTTAGGGTCTTCAACATATACTACTCCTTTAGGGATTTGAGAAAATGCGCCTATGCTATCATCTTTCTTTGCAATTTCGAGAACCAGTTTGAAAACGGGTCTAGGGCAGTTAAAAACCTCAACAACAATAGGGTTTGCAATAAATTCAGGAGTGGATGAAGATGCCATAGCTATAAATACCTCAATTTACCTTAGGGATGAATGTTTTGATGGATTGCTTCACTTCTTCGCTTGGGATACCTTTGCTCAGGAATTTTCACGCTCTCGAGGATTTGAATGTTTGGTGAATGAAAAAGGAGCCAAAACACTTGCTTTATAATGTTATTTTCACCAAATACCACATTTAATGCTTGTCAGTTAAGTCACAACTTAACTCATCTGCTAGTATAGAAGTAATTTCAACTTCTCACCATCAACTGAGGGAATAATAGCATGTTTTTCATTTTGTTGCTAAACCCCCAAAAGAATTTTCTTCAGTTAGATGAAGAGTCTCCTATCGGTGGAGTGTTACTCTATTTTGTTGGTGGAGGAGTATTCACATCAACATTCTAATCTAACTTTCTGATCCATTATTTTGAGAATTCTTGCTTTACCTCTTCAACTTTTTCTTTACCTTTTAAACTAGGACCTTTGTTATTTTCCAGTGAGGACTTGCTTCTACAAAATTTAGCAATATGCCCAATCTTGTTACAGGCATAACAAGTCACATTGTTCTTCTGAATAGATTTCCCATATCCTATGCCGGTATGTGTTCTGCATTGATTAGATAAATGTCCAAATCTTCCACAAGCATAACATCTCACATTCATTCTACAATTTTCTGAATTATGACCAACTTTGTTGCATTTAGAACATTGACCGGTGGGTGTATTAGTGTTCTGATAATTTCTAGATCTACACTAATTTTCTCTATGACCATACTTGTTACAATTAAAGCATTTGCCATTAAATTTGTAAGTAGTAGGTTGTCTTACCAGTTTGTTATGATCATGATTGTTTGCAATATCGAAGCTTTCACTAGTTTCAAAGCCAAGGCCATTTGTCTCACCATTAGGTTTCTGATTCTTTAGCATGTCACCAAGTTCTTCTGAACTTTTCTTGAATTTCTCCTTGTGTTTATTTACAGTAGCCAATTCATTTTCCAAAAAGTCCTTCTATCTCATGAGTTCAGTTTTGTCATTTTGTGTGTGCATTAGATCTGTCTTCAACATATCATTTTCATGACTGAGTCTTGAGTTTTCATTTCCAGCATCATTTAGTCTTCTAACCAAGTCTTCTTCATTCTTCTTTCTATCTTCATTTTCTTTACAAAATCTCATAGTCATATCCTACATCTCATTCTTTGTTGTATTGATTTCTTGTCTTATCTTGTTTATCAAATCATTAAGAGTTTCCTTTTCATTTTCCTCATTTTGCATCTTTTCACAAAGTTCTCTCCTCTTGTTCCTTGCAATAGTAAAATTCTCTTGAAGTGCTTCAATAATATCTTGAGCAGCCTTTAGATCATCTTCAAGTTTGAAATTCTTCACCTTTTCTGCATCATAGTCTGTAAGAGTTGTTTCAAATTGTTTTCTCAAGTTTTCCATCTCTATCAGTGACAAGATCTTCCTCAAGTTGTTAGGATTTTGAAAATAGAGGACCAAGCTCTGATACCAATTGTTAGGATTCCCAAAGATATTGAGAGGGGGGGGTGAATTAGTATCTAACCGGTTAATAGATTTACTTGACCTAAAACATGAAAAGCATATTAAAACTGTGTACTGGTAAACTAGAAATAATGCAGTAAACAAGAATAACAATAACCACATGAGAAGCACACCATAACACAATATTTTAACGAGGAAACCTGATGTGGGAAAAACCTCGGTGAGATTTGTGACCCACAATATTCGCTTACTAGCCAATAAGGGAATATTACTCTTACAATAGGGGCTTGCACATGCAGGAAGGCCAAGTGCCTAGAGCTCACTGCTCAATTACAAAAGAAGTCACACTGACTTACAAAATGGATTATATTAATCCAATGTCTTGTACTGCTTCAGATCAGCATCTACTATGCCAGATTCAGTACCAGTTTAAGCTCTGCTACATACATAAACCCTTAACCTATAATTCACATAATAGGTCTACATAATTTCGCCTATCTCCTTATTACAAAATTTTCTACAATGATCTCATACATATATGAGTCACATTACAACTCGCCATGTCAGCTTACAATAATTTTACAATTAATTACAAAATACGTTATAAACAAAATTTATGTCGATCAGGGTGTCGATATCCTTCCTTTCACTACCGGTGTCCTATGTGCTGGTGTAGAGTTTGTCATTTCTAGTGTCAGTAATCTATCTTGCCGGTATCATATGATTGCAAGGTTGCCATCAATGACAAAACCTTCAATCACCTACAATTCTCATTGGAGTGTGCATTTGCCAATAGTTTGTTATAACTACTTATGGTACAATGGAAAGAATAGTCAATTTTTTTTCACTATGGGGAATGATTGATGGTAGATGAATTTTTGTTTAAGATTTATGCTAGTAGCATTGAAATGTTTCTCACTTTTCCTCATAGAAAATTCGAATGTATTTTTTTTGTACTGAACTTGGTGCTACATTGTTTCAATATGCAAAGTTTTCTATTATGTAATTTTATTTTTTTTAAAATATAACTTCATTGGAAGAATTGTATTTTTTTACTTCTAAGTTTTGTGCAATATTGTTTCAATATGCAAGGTATTTTGATGATGACAAAAAAATACAGCTCTATTTTTTTTGCTGGAGTAAGTAATTTTAATTTCTCTATACATTCATCTATTGGAAAACCTTTATTCAAATATAAGACCTCTGATGGAAAATGATTTGAAATATCATAAATTTGACTAGAATTTATGTATATCTTCTTCAAAATAATGGAGTAACAAATGGTGCATTCCGAACGGTATTGTAAAATTCAAATTTTCCCATAAGAATGGAATTTTTGGTTATTTTCAAACGGTGACTTGGAAAGTGTTGAAATAAAATGATGAACCATTTCAATCCAATTACTCTTTTGTAATGGTGAAAAAATTTGGGTTTCCACAATTAGATGTATGAAAACCCTTATTTTTTTCTTAGGATGACCATTCAATTCAAAAGAGGGAGAATCCAGTAGATTAATTCAAAAATCAACAAAGATTAAGATTGAATACTGATTGGATTGATTTGGGGGGTCTCCTCTTTTGTGAGTTCAAAAGTTGAATTAAGGTAAAGTGTTGAAAAATGAAGGTAAAACTGAGAAAATAGTGAGCTACAGATTCACACACACCTAGATCTAATTAGAATATGCAGATTTAGATCTAATCCCTAAAAAAGCTCCAAAAATGTTGGGACCGATGTGCCCATTGCCCTGGTCTTCCTACTTTTTTGCATGCCAAAGAGGGTTGATTTGTCTCTACAAATAGTGCCTATTCTGAAGAGCACATCTCCACAATTATTTCCTACACACAAAAAGGAAGAGAAATGTGTTGGGAATAGGGGTTTTCCTTAGGTCAAACCTTGGTTTTAGAATTAACCATGAAATTGAGATAAAGATAATTGAAATTGTTGTAATGGAAGATTCTCCTTTTAAGGGAGATGTTGAATAATGACTAAAAATTAAGTGATATACCTCCTTGTGAATTTTTGTTTGTCTCCACATAGAATTAGGGCTTGATGAAGACTTCAACAAAATAGGATGTAGATGTCCTCTTAAACGCTTGAATGCTTGATCTCATGTGATGGTTGGATGCTTGATAGATGTCTTAGATTTTTGGTTGATGCCAAATGGGAGGCTAAACCCTCTTTTTATACTTTCACGTCAGATAAATTGCTAATTTCCCGACATGAGACAACTCAGAGAGAAATCTTGCTCAATTTTGAAATAGGACCAAGGGGTCAAATGGGGCCCAAATTAGGGGGGACCAAGGCATGGCGCCCTAGTCCTACCCCTTTTTAGGGCTAGGATAAGGTGAAAAATGCATAGAATAAGTAAAAAATGCTGCAATTCATGAGGGTTATAAGTATAATCAAGTGCCAATCAGGCCAAGGGGTGCAAATGCTAAGGTAGGGACCCAATGCAGTCAAAATTGTACAAGGGTACAATTTTAGTATGCTACATTTAGCCCCCACTTTAGTGGAAGTATGAAGTCCATCATACTCTCAGTAACGTACAAAGGGTTCACCTTGAAAACTTTCACCAAGTCATTGATGAGGCAAGATACACCAAGCCCCCAGTGGACTTTAGGATCTCACAACTTCGATGACAAGATAAGAGGGGAATCAAGAAGGAAAGAGAAAGAGAGAACCATGACTGCCAGCTAGTAAGGTTCTCTTACTATGAGTCATGAAAAGAAAAATACCAAAATTAAAAAAAAAAGACAAACTTCGCTAAGTAACTTTAAGTATCAAGATATGCAAGAGAGAATCATTGAGCGGAGTGTATGCCCCCACATTAAAGTGATTGTGTACGCCTTATCAGGAGAAGTTGCTTTAAGGTAGGATACACCCAAAAAGACAAGCATGTTATCACAATAATAAGCCCCCAAGAGAGGACAAATCAAAGGATATTTGATCACAAAACACAAAACATGGGGTGGTTTCGCTTAACCTTGGGGTCAGTATGCTTTTTATGATAAATAATATATATCAGGTATATATATGCATAGAATTATCCTCATCCCCCAAAGAAAGAAAATCCACAATGGAAGAAAGGAACATGTGTCTTTTGAGTAACATTGCAGAGACAAAAAGAGATCTCAATTCTTTGCATCATCCTCAAGTAGAAAACACTAGCGACAACAAATAGAATATTTGAGAGATAAATAGAAGGTCATAAGCAAGCAAGAGAGGGGAGAGAGAGAGAGAGAGAGAGAGAGAGAGAGAGAGAGAGAGAGAGAGAGAGAGAGAGAGAGAGAGAGAGAGAGAGAGAGAGAGAGAGAGAGAGATAATATATGGTGCTAATGAAGCTAATCAAGCATGCCATCTTCCCCCTGATCTTTCTCATCATTATTTTGGGAAAGCAGACAACATGCAAGAGGAGTGACATCAAGCATAGTAGATGAAGCTACCAAAAGTTCCAAACAAGGATAATTCTCTAATGATGAGTCACTTTGTTTGTCAATAGGAGCTAATATTATTGCTTGTAGTGTAAAAATTTGCATATATCAATCTATTTAATAAGCATTTACACAACATTCAATGAAACATTGCATGAAAGAGTAAAACAAGTAAACAAATTAAGCAACTCCCTCAAATCATCTCATTGTCCTCTATTCTCATGGACCTTATTATTTTATGGGTTGGCTCTCAGATTTATGATCGCAAGATGAATACGTGAGAAACAAGTATAAAATGATTCAATTCTAAAATCTATATGATGAATATGCAATTCTAAAACATCATTGTAAACTCTGCTAAAATACCATTATCAAGAAGCTAAATGATCTAATTGATGTGCTACACTAAGATGCAAAAGCTATGAAAATGTTGTAAATGATACTAAGATGGCTAAAATTGTTGAGATCTATAGATTACTAGGATTGCTAAGGGTCCTCTCATGGCTGAAAAAAGGGTTATTTATTGATTTTCCAAGGCCAAGGTTGAGGTGGCATGAATCAATAATGAAAATTCAATCTAGAGATATCAACAATCAAAAAAGAAGAAGTTAGGAAGGAAGTTGAAGGATGTTGAAGGATAGGACACTTGTCATCCCTAGAGGGACAAGTGTCAAGGAATATCCATCATGTGTTAGCAAGAAGGAAAGTGGTAAGGAGATGAAGGATATGTAGCAAAGGTGCCATGTATCCTCAAGAAAGGATGAACAAGCCACATGAGGTTGGAATGAGGAGGTTAGAGAAGATAGGGTTAGTTAAACCCATGGTTAGATTACTAGGGTAGGGGTTAGAAAGAGGTTAGGATAGGAGGTGGTTAAAGGTTAGGACACGTGTCCAAATTTGAATTAAAAATTCAAATTTAATGATGAATACTTAAATAAATAAATAAATTAAATTTGCCTATTTAATTAGGAAAATAGAAGAAATACATTAAGGTGGGAGGAATTATAAATAAAAAACTATATAAATAAACTATTAAATTCATTTACTAATGAGGATGCAACAAACTGGAAGGATAACCTTGAACCAACCAACCTCTAAAGGCTCGCAATCTCAACCAAAACCCTACTACTAAAGGGTCCTTAGACAATTCTAAGTCAAGAAATGGTTCAATGACACTAAACAATGCCTTGGGAGACTCAAGGGCTCCAATATGTCCACTTACAAACAACCAATACTCTCAAGTCTTGTGTGACTACACACACCTTTGCATACATGAGTGGGCTACTATTAGGCTTTAGGGGTTTGAATGGCCCACTTGACCAATTTAATACAAAAAACCTTGGAGGGGTGTTCTCACAACACCTTAACACAAATGAAATAGGATTTCATAGTTTAGACCCACCAGAACATCATTTTTTACTCGCCCACAAACAAAATCGATTGCAATTAGGCCTCCATTTGAAGGAATCGGGTGATAGCTTTTGACACCTTAAGGATCTAGGCAAAAAAATTATATTTTCAGATACCCTTTTGGGAGTTCTCAACAATTTCTCAGTTTCCGGTACTAGACCAACTTGCAGATATCCCAACCAATACTGCACTAACAGGCCTAATAGGGCTATTAGGCCTATTTGACTGAACACATGTCACATCCTTTCTTGGTTCTCCTAAAGGTTGACTATCCCTGACCATGAAAATTTGTGTCAACCTCCAAAATACTCCTCTATCACATTTAAACCCCTTTCCAGTACTCTACCACTCAATTCTCTTGCACTGCACTCATCAAACCGGTCTGTCACATAAAGATGCCAGACCTAGGGTTAGTTCTCCATCCTCTTTGCCCTAGTGTGTCCTCTTAATGCCTCTTGGAATTGACATATGATATAGTGGCCTATCATCTCTTATAATGACAAAAGTGTTCAATTAAGGATTGATAGGCTAAAACCCATTATTACAATCAAACCTTAGGGGTTTGAGGGTTTTAGGCTACCCGGTAGAGATTTTCTTTTAGAATGGGGCAGTGATAACCTCAAGGCTTCACACAAAATGAAAAAAAAAGGTAAAACAATATAGTTTTAGGATCTATGTGTTGGCATTATGTGAACTGGTACGGGGACATGATGACATTGTATGTTTTCATTGATGTCAATATGCTAAAGAAGAGAGAACCGATATGTTACCAAGAACTGGTATATGTGAGAACTGGTATAACATTGTGAACCGGTATATGTGCCAAAGTGAAGTGGTGTGTTTGTTCAAGGTGAACCGGCATGTTGATATGGGAACCGGTACATGGAAGTTTTGTATGACTACCGGTTGGTAGTCTCAACTTCAGGGTTTCCGGTTGAAGTGCTTCAAGCCTGTGTGACTCAACCGGTGACTTTGTGTGATGAGTTACCATTGTAACAAAGAACAGATCATGTTGCCACATTAGCCTTATTCTCGTGAAGGATCTTACATGAAGGAGAGTGTTCCTATTTACCTCGGGAATGCGTGAAGTTTGTAAATGGTGAAAACACGTGATGGATTATCAGCCACCATGAAAGTGGTGGAAAATGAATGATGGAGAACATCTTGAGATCGATTCAAGACTATTGCATTTAATGCAATGTGCTCAACGGTTAGGATTGAACCATTTAAATTGCTTAACCTAACAGGTTTAGGGTTTAGGGTTTATGCTACTGACCTATATGTTTCCTATAAGGTCAATGTTGTGTTTCTTTCTGAGGTTGTTGGCAAAAGTTGTGTGTGTGTATCCAAGAGAAGAGATACATGATTCTTGCCAGACTAGAGGAGAGAAATCATACCTACAGAGTGTAAGTGCAGAAGGTGAAGAGGAGCTAAAGTGGATCTACATTGGCATTGAGTGTTGTTACCAGGTCATTGTAATACTTGTTGATCTCTAACCACTTCAACAGTTGAGAAATCCCTTAACAGGGTAGCTTTAACTGACTTACTATAAATCCTTTAGTAGGGTGACTCAAAACCATTGAGTTCTTGAAATCCTCTAACAAGGTAACCTTTAACAGGGTTTAACCCTTAACTGGGTATTCTAGCCATCCCTTAACCAGGTGATCCCTAATAGGATCGGTTCCTAACAGAACCAATTGTATCAGTCTTTAACCGAACAAGGCTCCTAACAGAGCGGACTTCTAAAGAATTCAAAAATAGCTTGTGGGTATTCATCCCCACCGTGGTTTTTCCTAGTTGGGTTTCCACGTGAAAAATCTATGTGTAATGTGTGGTGTTATTCATGTGATGGTTTAAGTGATTTGTGTCTGAAGGTAAATCATGTTGATCTAGCTGTTTATATATTTTTGATGATAGATTACATGTTCATGCACTAGGGTGAAATGGAAATGAAGTATTTGATTGTATGAAAAGATAAGTGTCAACTGGCTTATGCTTGTCTCAATTATTCTGAGTTTTGTCGATTGAACTCTGTTTAAGACCAGTGTTACTGTTTGTTGTAGGTCCCAGAGACAACTAAGAGGGGGGGGTGAATTAGTTGTCTAATAAATTCAAACCAAAAACTTATTAACCAACTTAATGCTTAAAACTAGTAAATCAGTTAAGTATGTTGGTAGACAGTGTTAACAATAAATTGCTATACCGGTAAGAATTAATGCATGAAACATAAGCACAAAGTCATCCACAACACATGATACCAATATTTGTACATGGAAACCCTATAAGGGAAAAACCACGGTGGGAAACCTTACCGACAATCAGATGATACTACTGCAGATAGTAAGTGTATAAAAAGGGGTCTGCACATGCAGAAAGGCCAATAGCCTAGAGCTCACTTCTCAATCACAAATGGGAGTCACACTGACTACAGTTGGATGGTTAAATCCAATAAGAATGTACTACACAAAATAGCATCTTCATATGCTAGATTCAGTACCGGTGTAATGCTGATATGCTTCTACAAAAACCTAACTTCACCTTCAAATGATGTCTTTGTGTATGCCTCTGCTTTATCTCGCATATACCTTTACTTAAATCTTTTTCGCATTCCACACTTGATCTTACATTTATACCATACCCTAAGACCAATTTTAGTAGGTCAGCTCTACAAGATATTACAATAATTTTTTTTTACAAACAATACAATATCTGATGCAATAACCAATTGAACATGTCGGCTTAATGCATTTATATCAATAATAAATCATCTCCATAGCATGCCATGCTGATCTGGAAAAGATAAACCTGCCGGTGTAACCCTAGATAACCTGGACCTATTTGCCGGTAAAAGAAAATATGCAAATAAAAATATACCAATGATTATTACATCAAAAGAAAGTGTCCACATGATGTCTTCGACATTACCAAGTATCTTCCATGTCATTTCAGGTACCGGTGAACATTATATCTTGCCAGTTAATTATATACCGGTAACTGTTGCACAGTTTACTGTTTGCCGGTGAATGTTGTTGGATCTCCAAAGTACGTGTATTTAGTAGGTGTTGACATCAATAACAAAACCATACCAAAATACCAACAATCTCCCCCTTTGGCATTGATGGCAACACAAGATGGAAAAACCATCAAAGTGCCAAAACAGAGATGCCAAGTGTAAAACCAACAATCTCCTTAAAGTGACAATCTCTCCCCCTAGAAGTAACATGAGTTATTTTATGTTATCCTATACCAATTTTCACCATAGATATCTCTCCTCAATTGATAATGTGTTTTTCCATATATCTCTCCCCCTTTGACATCAAATGCCGAAGCTACAAAATGTAAGTCCATACAAAAATACCAACTACACCCCCTGAGAAGTAGCTTCCTCATCAAATACCAGAATAAAAGATTTGTCCATTTAATTCTGCCAGTTGATGACAATCATCAACTATCTAAGTCTCTACCAGTGGAGGTATGACTCCGAGCTGATCTCTAACATACTCAAAAGTTTCCTTAGGCTAAGGTTTTGTGAAAATATCTGCAAGTTGTTCTTTAGTATTCACATAAACCAGTTTTATCTCCTTTTCTTCAACTTTTTCCCTTAGAAAATTCAGTTTGATAGAAACATGTTTTGTTTTAGAATGTAATACTGGATTCTTAGATATATCAATTGCTGCAGTGTTATCACAATATATAGTAATAGGTTCCTTGCATTTTACCTTTATGTCTTTCAACATTTGCTTAAGGCAAAGTACCTTTGTACAATTTGTTGCTGCTGCAACATATTCTGATTCTGCTATTGATAAAGTTGTACAACTCTATTTCTTACTTAACCAAGAAACTAATCTCTTTCCAAGAAAGAATGCTCCTACAGTGGTGATTTTTCTATCATCCACATCTCCTGCCCAATTTGCATCTGTGTATGCATATAGATCAAAATTTTCATCTTTAGGATACCATAATCCAAGATTTGTTGTGCCTTGTAAGTACCAGAAAATCCTTTTTACTGCTAATTCATCATTTTCCCTAGGATTACTCTGAAATCTAGAAACTATACATACTGCATTCATAATATCAGGTCTGGTTTGTGTGAAATATAGTAAACCTCCTATCATAGTTTGTATCTAGTTGGATTAACAGGTGTAGATTCATCCCTTTGAGATAATTTGTCATTTGTAGTCATAGGTGTGTTTACCGGTTTAGAGTTCTCTATCCCAAATTTCTTAAGTAGTTCTTTCAAGTACTTAGATTGACTCAAAAATATGCCTTTATTAGTCTGTAAAATCTGCAATCCTAAAAAGAATTTTATTTCTCTGATCATAGACATTTCAAATTCTTGCTGCATTTCAAGAGAAAATTCTTTGCATAATTCATCTTCTCCTCCAAAGATTATATCATCAACAAATACTTCAATAATCAAGATGTCATCATTAGTTACTTTGTAATATAAATTGCTATCTGCATTTCCTTTAGTAAAACCAATCTTTAAAAGATACTTATCCAATCTTGCATACCAAGCTCTTAGAGCTTGTTTTAATCCATACAGAGATTTTCTTAATCTGCAAACCATATCATTGTCATATGTCAAGGAAAATCCATTAGGTTGTTCAATATAGACTTCCTCTTCAAGATCTCCATTCAAAAATGCACATTTAATATCCATTTGATAAAGTTTGTAATCCTTGTGAGCTGCAAAAGCCAAGAATAATCTAACTGCCTCAATTCTGGCTACCGGTGCAAAGGTTTCATTGTAATCAACTCCTTCTTTCTGAGAATATCCCTTACACACTAGTCTTGCTTTATTCCTGACAACCTTACCATCTTCATTGTGTTTGTTTCTAAATACCCATTTGGTTCCAATTACGTTTTTATTTTTTGGTCGGGGAACTAATGTCCAAGTATTATTTTTCTCAATTTGTCTTAATTCTTCTTCCATAGCTTTAATCCAAAATTTATCTTCACATGCCTCATTGATAGATAATGGTTCAATTTGAGAAATAAGACATACCTCTTCATTTGCCAATCTTCCTCTTGTTATGACTCCTTTAAATTTGCTTCTAATTATCTGATCTTCAGAATGATTTAGTCTTACATACCGGGGTGTCTTAGTCTGTTGTTGTTCTTCAATTACTGTGGAATCCTCTGATGATACCGGAGTAATTGGATCATCATTCTATACCAGTGGATTTATTGTAGGTTCATTTGTCATAATTTCTATTACCGGTTCAGAGTCTATATACCCTGGAGTTCCTATGAATTGTTCATCAATCTTTACATTTGTACTCTCAACAATTTTTTGTAATCTTTTATTAAAACATCTATATGCTTTACTCTTAGATGAATAACCAAGAAATATTCCTTCATCACTTCTAGGATCAAACTTGCCAATATACTCATCTCTTCTAATATAACATTTACTTCCAAAAATTCTAAAATACCTCAGAGTAGGAGTATTACCAAACCATAGTTCATGAGGGGTCTTACCGGTTTCACCTTTGATGTGAACATTGTTGAATGTATAGACAACAGTGCTTACTGCCTCTCTCCAGTACACATGTGGTAGATTTGCTTCTGATAACATACTTCTTGTTGCATCCAAAATAGTTCTATTTTTTCTTTCAACAACTCCATTCTGTTGTGGTGTCCGAGGTGCTGATAACTGTCTTTTGATTCCATTTACTTCACAGAATGTATTAAAATCTTTAGATGTGAATTCTCCTCCTTGATCTGATCTTAAACATTTAATTTTCTTATCAGTTTCATTTTCAACCATTGCTTTGAATAGCTTGAACTTCCCAAGTGCTTCTAATTTTTCTTTGAGAAAAGTAACCCAACACATTCTAGAAGAATCATCAATAATTAGCATGAAATATCTATCACCTTGTAAGCTTTTAGTTCTAGCTGGACCACTTAAATCAGTGTGAATTAAATCAAGGGCATTATTGGATTTTTCGGGAATACTTTTGAAACTAGCTCTAACTTGTTTTCCAAATTGACATTCCTTGCAAATTGTATTCTAAGGTTTCACAATTTTAGGTAGATCTCTAACTGCCTTAGAAGTACTGATTTTTACCATGCAATCAAAATTTACATGACATAGTCTTTTATGCCATAGCCAACTTTCATCTATATGTGCAATTAAGCATGCCTTTTCACTGTTATTCAAATGAAAGATATTACCTCTAGTCTGATTACCGGTTGCAATTTCCAAACCAGTTCTATTCATGATTTTGCATTTTCCATTTTTAAATTGTAACTGAAAACCTTTTTCAACTAATTGACCAACACTTAAAAGATTATGTTTTAATCCTTCAACATAGTAGACATTGTCAGTGTTATATGTTTACCATCAAGAGATATTGAACCCTTACCTTTGATTGAATAGGCTTTGTCATCTTCGAATCTTACTAAACCTCCATTGTATTCTTGAAAGTTCAAGAATTTACCTTTGTCTCTAGTCATGTGATGTGAGCATCCTGAGTCAATAATCCATTCATCCTTTGATTCAACTTTAGCTACTAGGGCTTGTTCTACCGGTTGAGCAATACGTATCGGTTGAACTTTTTTTATAGCAACAAAGACCCATCCATTGTCTGTTGGATCCTCATCAAAATCATCAGTCACACCTTCATCGACAATGTAACAAGATTTATCTTTGTTTTTCTTAAATCTGTATCTCTGATATTCTGGATTAGGTTCGTATGTTCTTCTAGCTTCTTCTCTTAGTCTAGCATGTCTATCAGGGCATCTTGAAGCCATATGACCAATCTTATTGCAGTTAAAACATTTAAAGGGTACTTTACCTTCATACTTACTTCCAATTGGGCCTTTTGGCATTTTTCTTGCAAATAGTGCTTCAAGTTCTTCAAGCTCTTCATTCTCCTTCCTGGTTTCTTCAAGTTCTCTTGCATAAAAGGCTCTCCAGTCTGATTTGTCAAAGGATGGAGCAGATGATGTTGATGCTTTGAAGGCCAAATCAGTTTTTATAGTAGTAAGAGGACCAAATTCCTTAATTTCAAAAGCTGAAAGTTTTCCAATCAATGTATCCCTAGTTACTAATGTATTAGGCATTGTTGTCAACTCATTTATAGTAGTAACCTTCATTTTATGTGCCGGTGGCTAACCTCTTAATATTTTTGAAACAATTTCATCTTCACTCAAGGTTCCTCCACAACATTTGATACCCAAAACAATTTCATTTACTCTTTCCATAAAAGCATAAATCCTTTCATCTTCTTCCATTTTTAGATGTTCATACCTGACTCGGAAGCTTTCAAGTTTTGCAATTTTGACTGTGGAATCCCCTTCATTTAGTGTTTCTAATTGATCCCAAATAGTTTTTGCAGTGGACCTATCTGATAATGCACTCAAGAGTGCTTCTCTTGCTTTACAATCATTTTCTTCATCTTTAGCTAAAGTAGTGGGAGTAGTCTGACCAGCTACATCAATAGTATAACCATTCTTAGTAACTTCCCAGATGTCTTTACCAATGCAATTCAGATGTGTCTCCATTCTGATTTTCCATATCCCATAGTTGGTTCCATCAAGTTTAGGACTATCCTTTCTGAAATAATTAGTAGACATTGGATCTCCTCAAGTTGTTAAACTTCTGCAAAAAGAGGACTAAGCTTTGATACCAATTGTAGGTCCCGGAGACAACTGAGAGGGGGGGGTGAATCAGTTGTCTAATAAATTCAAACCAAAAACTTATTAACCAACTTAATGCTTAATACCAGTAAATCAGTTAAGTATGTCCGTAGATAGTGTTAACAGTAAATTGCTATACCGGTAAGAATTAATGCATGAAACATAAGCACAAAGTCATCCACAACACATGACACCAATATTTGTACGTGGAAACCCTGTAAGGGAAAAACCACGGTGGGAAACCTTACCCACAATCAGATGATACTACTGTAGATAGTAAGTGTACAAAAAGGGGTCTACACATGCAGAAAGGCCAATAGCTTAGAGCTCATTGCTCAATCACAAATGGGAGTCACACTGACTACAATTGGATGGTTAAATCCAATAAGAATGTACTGCACAAAATAGCATCTTCATATATTGGATTCAGTACCGATGTAATGCTGATATGCTTCTACAAAAACCTAACTTCACCTTCAAATGATGTCTTCATGTATGCCTCTGCTTTATCTCACATATACCTTTACTTAAATATTTTTTGCATTCCACACTTGATCTTACAAATAAGATCTTACATTTATACCATACCCTAAGACCAATTTTAGTAGGTCGGCTCTACAAAATATTACAATAAAAACATTTTACAAACAATACAATATCCAATGCAATAACTGATTGAACATGTCGGCTTAATGCATTTACAACAATAATAAATCATCTCCATAGCGTGCCATGCTAATCTGGAAAAGATAAACCTGCCGGTGTAACCCTAGATAACCTAGACCTATTTGCCGGTAAAAGCAAATATGCAAATAAGAATATACCAATGATTATTATTTCAAAATAAAGTGTCCACATGATGTCTTCGACATTACCGAGTATCTTCCATGTCATTTTAGGTACCAGTGAACATTATATCCTACCGGTTAATCATATACCGGTAACTGTTGCATAGTTTACTATTTGCTGGTGAATGTTGCTCGATCTCCAAAGTAGGTGTTGACATCAATGACAAAACCATACCAAAATACCAACATTTGTCTGTCAAAGCACAGTGTCTGCTGACAAACCAATTTTAGTAATGTGTTTTTGTCTGTACTAATTCACCCCCCCTCTCAGTACCAGTTTGGTACTACCCATTCATCATTGAGTTATCAATTGGTATCAGAGCATCCTCCAGGTCCTCTATGTTATAACCTTAACCGCTTGAGGAAAAGATCCCAGTCAAATGATGAAGAGGGAGGTCCAAAGTTCAATAGAGATAATTTCAATATATGGAAAGACAGAATGAAGATATACATCAAAAGCATGGGTGCTCAACACTGGAGCTATGTTGAGAATGCTTATGTTGCCCCTATCGGTACTCTCATCGATGACCAAAAGAGAGAGATGCAGGAGAATGGGCAACTCATGGAAGCCCTAATTAGTAGTTTATTTGACATTGAGTTTATTGATGTCCAAGATAAAGTAAATCCCAAAGAAGTATGGGATACTCTTGAAAATATCTATGGCAGTGATGAGCATGTAAAACAAGCTAAGGAAGAAAGCCTTAGAGGGAAGTTTGAAGACATGCGGATGGTTGAAGGTGAGACCATTCAACAGTATGGAATAAGAATCAAAACTATTATCAGAGATATCAAGAGTGCAGGTGGTAAAATGCAAGATTCTACTATGGTAAGAAAAGTTCTGAGATCCTTATTACCGGTCTATGTAATAAGGGTTGCTGCTATTCAAGAGTTGAGATCAATAGACAAGACTAAGGTATCCCTAGACTCCATCATTGCAAAGCTGACAGCCTATGAGCTAAATAGTTTTGATGGCAGTGTTCAAAAGACTGAATCAACTTTTAAAGCTTCTGTTGTACCATCCAAAAAAGGAAAAGAAGCAAGCACCAGTGGTGAACCAAGACAAAGCAAAGAAATGGATGATGAGGAGATTCTGATGGCATTTGAAGCTCTTCTTGCCAGGAATCTTCCTAAAGGAACTGGTAAATACAGAGGTAAGCTCCCTTTGAAATGTTTTTCTTGTAACCAGATAGGACATATTGCTATAAACTATCCTAATGGTGGTAATAAGGACAAACCAAAAAGGTTCAAGAAATTCAAAGGAGGAAACTAGAGAAACTATTTTGTGGCAATTGATCAAGGTGTCACAGATGAGGAATCAGAAGATGAAGAAAATGAAGATATTGTGTTTGTTGCTATCAAGGAAGATGTGTCAGACAAGAAGGCTCTTGTCTCCCACTTTGATAATTCCAATGAGTGGATTATTGACTATTCTCACCATAAGACTGGTGACTAGAGCATGTTTCTATCCTTGGAAGAGTATGATGGTGGTGTGGTTCACTTTGGTAATGATGCACCATGTATGGTCAAAGGTAGAGGGTCTATCTCTCTGAATGGAAAGAGTAGTACTGACAATGTGTATTGGGTTGATGGTCTCAGACACAACCTTTTGAGTGTTACCCAGCTGAATGATAGTGGTCTCACTCTGGAATTCAAGAGTGGAGTGTGCAGAATCAAAGAAAAGAATGGTGAATTGGTGGCCACCAGCATGCAGACCAAAGGTAACCTATTTCAGCTGAATGCAAATATCAGTACATGTCTTACGACCAAGTTCGATGACAGCTAGATATGGCATAGGAGACTCTGCCATGTAAACTTTGATAACATTGTGAAGGCCAGTAAGATCAAGGCAATTAGAGGGTTGCCGGTGCTGAGAAAACTAGAAAATACCTTGTGCAGAGAATGTCAAATGGGGAAAATGTCTTCCTCAACCTTTAAAGGTAAACCTTTCACTACTAACAATTTACTTGATCTTGTGCAAACTGATTTGTGTGGTCCTATGAAAACTAGGAGTGTGAAGGGTGATAGGTACTTCATGATTCTCACTGATGACTACTCAAGAATGATGTGGGTCACATTCTTAAAAGATAAGTCTAAATCTTTTGGAAAGTTCAAAGCTTTCAGAGCATTAGTGGAGAAGGAAAGCGGTTAAAGGATCAAGTTCCTTAGAACTGATCAAGGAGGGGAATTCACTTCCAGTGAATTCAACAAGTACTATGAAGAACATGGCATCAAGAGGCAACTGTCTACCCCCCGGAATCCATAGTAGAATGGCCTAGCAGAGAGGAATAACCAGATTGTGGTTGAAGCAACTAGAACTATGTTGATTCAAGGAAAAGTTGCTCACACCTTTTGGAGAGAAGCAATGAGCACTACAGTCTACACAATGAACCAGGTACTTATCAAGAAAGGTAAGGATAAAACTCCTTATGAGTATTAGACCGGTAAGACACATGTGGCTAGCTACTTTAGAGTGTTTGGTAGCAAATGTTACATCAAGAGGAGCGAACACCAGAGCAAATTTGATGTGAAATGTGATTAGGGAATATTCCTAGGGTATTCCACCAAGAGAAAAGCTCTCAAGTGTTTCAATAATAGGACTTAGAGAATTATGGAAAGAATCAATGTAAGAGTTGATGAAACCTCTGAGAAAACTGAGGAAACTGACAGTGAGCAAGTGGTAAATGAACTGGTTGTAATCTTCTGGGAACCGGTTGCCATTCAGCCAAGTACCAGTAATAGTGTTCCTACACCAGTAGATGTAGATGTTGATACTGATGGAGATGAGGATGAAGAAGAAAAGCAAGAGGAATATATTAAGACCATTCCTCGGTATGTCAAGTTGAATCATGATCCTAAGCAGATCATAGGAGATAAGGATGCAAGAATCCTTACAAGAAGAAAGGTCAGAGAAAACTCATGTATGATCTCTGAATTTGAGCCTAAATCATTCAAAGAGGCACATAAAGATGAAGACTGGATCAAGGCAATGGAAGAGGAACTTGACTAGATAGAGAGAAATGGTACATGGTCTTTGGTACCCAGACCGGAGCATAAAAATTTCATTGGTACCAAATGGGTTTTCAGAAATAAGTTGAATGAGGATGGCACAGTGATTAGAAACAAAGCTAGATTGGTGTGTAAAGGATATGCCCAAGAAGAAGGAGAAGACTATGGAGAAACCTTTGCTCCTATAGCCAGATTAGAAGGATTTCATATGCTTCTTGCATATGCAACTTTTAAAGGATTCAAAGTATATCAAATGGATGTAAAATATGCATTCTTAAATGGTGTACTTGAGGAGGAGGTGTATATAGAGAAACCAGATGGGTTTGCCCTATTTGAAGATAGTGACATGGTGTGTAGGCTACATAAAGCCTTATATGGTCTAAAGCAGTCACCTAGAGCATGGTATGAATGCCTGCACTCCCATCTTGTAAATATTGGATTTGAGAGAACAAGCAAAGATAGAAATATCTACTTGAAATCTGAAGGAGATCAGATCTTTATCTGTGAGGTATTTTTTGATGACATTATCTTTGGTGGAGATGACAAGATGAGTCATGAGTTTGCAGATGAGATGAAGAAAGAGTTTGAGATGTCACTCATTGGGGAGATTAAGTTCTTCATTGGACTGCAAATTCAATAGATGAAAGATGGAATCTTTATCACTCAATCCAAGTATGTCAAAGAGGTGTTGAAGACCTTTGGCATGGAAGATAGCAAACTGGTTGGTACACCGATGGTGACTGGTTGTAAACTATCCAAAGAGGATGACTCAGCATTGATTAATGAGAATGAATACCGATCAATGATTGGTAATTTGCATTATGTAGTGCATAGCAGACCAGATATTGCACATGCAGTGGGTATTACCGCTTGGTTTCAACAAAGCCCTAGAGAATCCAACTTGGTTGCAGTCAAGTGGATTCTTAGGTATCTGAAGGGAACTATTGATTATGGATTGTGGTATCCATATAGCAAGGATTTCAACTTGAAAGTATTCACAGATGTTGATTGGGTAGGTAATGTGGACGACCGAAAGAACACAACTGGTGGTGCATTCTTTCTTGGTGGTAGACTAGTTTCATGGATGAGTAAGAAGCAGAGTTGTATCTCTCAGTCTATAGCGGAAGCAGAGTATGTTGTAGCTTTCATAAATTGCACTCACACAATTTGGATGAAGCATGTATTGAATGGCTTCAAAATTCCTGTACCTGAACTGATAAGTATATTTTGTGACAATACTAGTGCAATTAACATCTCCAAGAATCCGATTTTACATTCTAGAAACAAGCACTTTGAGCTTAAGTATTATTTCTTGAGGGAAAAGGTTCAGAACAAAGAGATTGCACTGGAACATGTTTCCAGTAAGGAGTAGTTAGCAGGTATATTCACCAAGCCTCTCCCAAAGGCTACATTTATATACTTAAGAGGTGAATTAGGGGTGTTGCCCCTTCAAGAGGTAAACTAAAGGTATATGCTCCAAATCAGTCAAGTATTGCATAGTCAAATTTTTTTTTCAGGATTGATGTGTTGAAGGATGCTACTCCTCAGGGGGAGCAGCATAATGGAACAAGGAAGCTTGTGCCTCCACTTTGGCATTGTTGTCAAAGGGGGAGAAGAAGTGAAGTGGAGAAGATATCTGCACAAATTGGGGGAGATGTTGTGAAGCGGAGAGATATCTTTGTATATTGCCATCAATGCCAAAGGGGGAGATTGTTGGCATTATGTGAACCGGTATGAGGACATGATGACATTGTATGTTGTCATTGATGTCAATATGTTGAAGAAGAGAGAATCGGTATGTTACCAAGAATCGGTATATGTGAGAACCAGTATAACATTGTGAACCAGTATATGTGCCAAAGTGAAGCGGTGTGTTTGTTCAATGTGAACCAGCATGTTGATATGGGAACCAGTACATGGAAGCTTTGTATGACTACTAGTTGGTAGTCTCAACTTCAAGGTTTTCGGTTGAAGTGCTTCAAGCCTATGTGACTCAACCGGTGACTTTGTGTGATAAGTTAGCATTGTAACAAAGAACAGATCATGTTGCCATGTCAGCCTTGTGCGCATGAAGGATCTTGCATGAAGGAGAGTGTTCCTATCTACCTCGAGAATGTGCAAAGTTTGTAAACGGTGAAAACACGTGATGGGTTATCAGCTTCCATGAAAGCGGTGGAAAATGAATGATGGAGAACGTCTTGAGATCGGTTCAAGACTATTGCATTTAATGTAATGTGTTCAATGGTCAGGATTGAACCATTTGAATTGCTTAACCTAACAGGTTTAGGGTTTAGGGTTTATGCTACCGACCTCTCTGTTTCCTATAAGGTCGATGTTGTGTTTCTTTCTGAGGTTGTTGGCAAAAGTTGTGTGTGTGTATCCAAGAGAAGAGATACGTGATTCTTGCCAGACCAGTGGAGAGAACTGATACCTGCAGAGCGTAAGTGTAGAAGGTGAAGAGGAGCTAAAGTGGATCTGCATTGGCATTGAGTGTTGTGACCAGGTCATTGTAATACCTGTTGATCTCTAACCACTTCAATAGTTGAGAAATCCCTTAACAGGGTAGCTTTAACCGGCTTACTGTAAATCCTTTAATAGGGTGATTCAAAACCATTGAGTTCTTGAAATCCTCTAACAAGGTAACCTTTAATAGGGTTTAACCCTTAACCAGGTATTCTAGCCATCCCTTAACCGGGTGATCCCTAACAGGATCGGTTCCTAACAGAACCTATTGTATCAATCTTTAACCGAACAAGGCTCCTAACAAAGCGGACTTCTAAAGAGTTCAAAAATAGCTTGTGGGTATTCATCCCCATCATGGTTTTTCCTAGTTGGGTTTCCACATGAAAAATATGTGTGTCATGTGTGGTGTTATCCGTGTGATGGTTTAAGTGATTTGTGTCTAAAGGTAAATAATGTTGATCTAGTTGTTTATATATTTTTTATGATAGATTACTTGTTCATGCATTAGGGTGAAATGGAAATGAAGTATTAGATTGTATGAAAAGATAAGTGTCAATTGGTTTATGCTTGTCTTAGTTATTCTGGGTTTTGTTGGTTGGACTTTGTTTAAGATCGGTGTTACTGTTTGTCTGCCAAAGCACAGTGTCTGCTGACAAACCGATTGTAGGAATGTGTTTTTGTCTGTACTAATTCACCCCCCCCCTCTCAATACTGGTTTGGTACTATCCGTTCATCATTGAGTTATCACTATGTGATGATCATTCTTACCAATCCACCTTCAGTAAGCAATCAATAGAAATTAGACAATTTCCTGCGTTTCCAACAATTTTGATGTTTCAATTTCCTTCTCAAAACAATAAAATCAACACACACTTACATCTTTTAGGGTTTGGGATCCTTAAAGGTGTCACCCCAAACAAACACAATCTCCTCCAACCATGTTTCAAACTGAACTGACTGTTGGAGAATCATGACTTACAAAAAGTGCAAAATTGTCATGACAACAAATTGACAATATGACAATTTTTGCATTACTCAACCAACTTAGACTCTAGACTATCATAGTCTACCAAAATGATTGGGTTACTTTCAACATTTTTCTAAACCATGACCTTAAACACATTGAAATAGGTCCAAATAGACATGAAAGGACCGTTGGAACCAACTTTTACATTATTACATCAATTTGATCCATTTTGACTCATTTGCACAAATATTGGCCAAATCAAGACCCTCCTAGGACCATCTAGACAACTTGATTACATGAATGGTCAAATGACCTTATTACAATGTTATTGGTCTCATTAGACCTTATTTGTCACAAGAAATCATTGAGAACTCAAAATGTTAATATTTGACCCCATATAGGTCATTGGAATCAGGAGGTACACTTGGTTCACTCAGTGCTCCTGCACCATTTATATAGTAGAGGAATAAAAGATTTTAATTAGTTAAATAACTTTGTATTTAATAAATTATCTCCAGACCAATTTTTAGTGTATACAATGCTTTTGAAAATTCATCAACATATTCATATTCATTATCTAATATATTAGGATCAACTTTTTCATCATTAACAATATTCTCACCTATTTCTTCATCAAGATTAACAAAAATAGGATCTCTAATAGGAATAGAACTTGGATCATCATTTGTCTTAATCATTTTACATCTTGGAGAATTATGTTGAACCTCTTCATTAGGGGATTGTTAAGAAAATGGTTTTACATCGAGGCTTGGTATCTTCGGGGAAGAAGTATTTGGAGAAGAAAGTTCACGAGACCTCACACAATGTCTCCAACGACGTTCTCTTGCACAACGGTTTCTTTTAGTTTTAGATGAAGGTTGTGAATTTCTAGGATCATCAGGTGTAGGCTTATTTTTTCTTTGCGAGAAGGATGCATAGGGGAAGGTCTTTTAGGTTGAACAATAGGAGATGTCGGGCACTTCCCTTTGTAAGATGTAGGAGGTGGAACTATACCATGTAAAAGAGGAACAAAAGGTGTAGGAAGGAGACTAGGTCCATCATGAGGAGGAGGAATAGGTATATCCTTAGGAGGAATAACATGTTTATCCTTAGAAGGAGGGATTGGTTGATGCTTAGGAGGAAGATCTTTTCTATCCTTGGGAGGATGAATAGACTCATCCTCAGGAGAAGGAATAGATTCTTCCTTAGGAGAAATAATATCTCTTTCCTTAGGAGGAAGGATAGACTTGTCCACAAGAAAAGGCATATGCTCATTAGTTGGAGGAAGAGTAAGTGTTGTATATCTAGGTTTACTCAAAGATAAGATCATCTCATTCTTCCATTTTGGATAAGATTTGAAAAGAGGATCACTTCTAGGTTTAAGAGGTTGTAATTTCTCAGACCAAAAGTAATCAAGACAAACATCTCTTTGCCTAACCATGGGTTGGTACATTCTATGATTAAAAGTTATGATCTTGTCCTCAAGAGGTAATTTTAAGCAATTATGAATGGTAGAGGAGATCACTTTCATGGAAGAGAGCCAAGGATGTCTTGACTTCACAAAAGAATGTTTTGATGTAGGAATTATAGAAAATTTAACATCTAAAGCTTTAGTACCAACCTCAATGGGAAGAGAAATAGAACTAATGGCGGTGCAAGAGAAACCATCAAATATTTTAATCATCACATTAGATTTATCATATGACACTTGATGTAACTATAAGGTATAAAGAAATTCTTTGGTTATCACATTAACCATACAAGTTGGAATAATGAGAACCCCTCAAGAGGATATGCCTTTGATACTTGTAGTGATATAATGGGCCATCAAGTGCTTCAATAGTCTCACTAGGATCAAATGTAATGCATAAGTCCTTAGGAGGTTCATTTTTATCAATAAGGTTCAACACATTATTAGAATCAAGGCTAAGATCATTGGGAGAGAAGGCAAGATGATAAATCTCAATCACATTAGTGGAATGGGAAGGTAAGGATCAATGAAAATTTGAAGATTTTGATTAGGAGGAGCTATTGATTTGTTTCCTTTATTATTCTCACCAGCCACAGATATGGTATTGTTATTAATCAAGTCTTGAATCTTACTTCTCAAGGAATAATACTTTTTAGTGTCATGACCATCATTCAAGTTTGCTTTTGTATGGTTGTCTTTAATCACCTTTGAAATCTGCCCACTCTTCTTTTCATTGACTATTCTACTTAATCACCTCTCAAGGTATACACTTTATGGACTGCACTTTTGATGAAAATGACCAACTCACTGTCTTCTTCTATCAATGTCCTCCATTGACAATAATACATGGCTTATTGTCATGGCATTGAACTAAGATTTAATGCCCTATATGCTTTCTATATTTGTCTATCCACCTAGGATTGTGATGCTTATGGTTGTTAGTTGTACTCCTTAAGATTTATTTGTTGTGCACTCTTTAAGACAGTGTTATCATTGTGTATTCAATAGGTTGTAACATTGTACCTTGAGCATTTAACTATCAAAAGATTGCTTTGACTATCTTGTAGGTGGATATTTGTTGTCATTTTAGACTTGCTCACTACTTTCTCATATTATCAAGAACCTTTTATATACTAAACCTTCATATAACTATAACAAGTTATCATTTGCATTTAAACTCTATTCTCAGGAAGTAGCATATTTTTCTAAGCATATAAGTTGCACTCTTTTGATATTGCAAGCTATCATTACTTATTGCCATTGCATGTGTTATCCTTTTTTATTTTATTCATGTGGCCAAACCTCTATCATCCCTTCCTTATCATTGTGTATTATCTTCATAAGTATAATTGAGCTTACAAACTTCTAACAAAGATACCCTTGCTACCATTTTGAGGTCTTCTCTCACAGTATTGGGGTGTTTTTGTTGTATATGAACCCTTTTATTCTTTTCTTTTCATATTGTCAGTTGTGAATGCAATTGATGCTTTAAGACTATTCAATGGTTCCTTTGGTAGACTTCTCTCATGACTGGGCTTTTGAATGCTTAATGTATTGATTGTATCCATTTCAAACCTTATGTCATTTTGACCGTTGTTATCAGCATTCTTCATGAGGACAATAACTACAAGCTTAAGCTATTTTATGTCATTTAACAATTATCAAATCTTCCCTTTGATGTTCCATGACTCATTGCTTTTATTTTGAATTATCGTTGAGGATTGATCTATGATGTTTTTAAATAGTATTTGCTCTTTTCTTAATTTAAACTATCTTATTACAGATATAAGTGATATCTTTCACTAGTATCACTGTGATTGTACTTTTTATGTGATATTGTTTTAATATGAGGACTACACCTTGTTGTTCAATGTACATATGATCTTTGTAGCTGCATCTATGAGTAATGTTTTGAGACTGTATACTGGGCAGTGCCCCCAATTGTTCACTGTCTATGACTGTCTTTCTATCCTTTAGAGGATTGATTTTGAATGTGGTTACTATGAAAGACTTAATACCTTATCACTATTATGATAATATTTGACACCATTTGTTGTGTCTTGTGACAACACTTTATGAGTTGCATTTGACAGTACTAGGTTCTCTAACTGCATTTGTGCCTTTTAATGTTGCATTGTAGGCTGATATCTTTGCTATGGTTTGGTCTAATAAGGATCTATCACTATGATCTTTCTAACTATATTACTTGATCATGTTTTGCAATATCTTAACAGTACCTTTAGGCTTGATGGTGATAAGATGTACACTTTTCTAATCAACAAACTCTTGAAAGCCTCAAGATAATAATGAGCTATATCTCTATGAATAATTCTTCAAGACAGTCATGAGATGGTCTTCCCTTTGATCTGGGATTGTCATAACCCTATCAATTCTGCCCTAGCAATTATGTGCCCTCACTGACATGGCCTTCAATATTTTGTTGCTCTGATTAGACTGTTCTTTTCACTAAATATTCTTCCATATTTTCTGCTATAATGGTTTAGAGCTTTGATTTTCATAGTGAAGTTTGACCCTTGGTTCATGGATTGTCATATTTTATGGGTGGAATGCTTTTCAACATTAAAGCTCATGGCATCATACCTTAGGTTGTGTACACCATTGCATTATGTATGTGACTATCTTGGGTGATCACCTTGCTCTTAACTGTATTGACTCTTGTCATTGTGAAATGTCACTATAACTCCTTATGGTTGGTGTTTGCATATTTTCTCTCATGTGTTTGATCTATGTTAATTCCCTAACTATGACTTGTCTTTTATCATATATAATCTAAGATCTTAAATGTTTGTAGGCACTATTATAATCATTGAAGCCATTTGTGTGACTGTCATTTTCATTGTGTACCATCTTTTTAAAGTCATGGGACTGTCCTAGTGCATCTTTCATCAAGGTGACTACCTTGAGATGCTATTATGCATGTTTCTCACTATGATTATAGGAAAGGAGGGTTACTTTTGGTTCGTTATCTTTTCTTTGCTCCATACTATCTTTGAAACTATATTTCTACCCTTTTGTGTAAATCTATACTAGAAGTTATGGTTCTCTATCTTCAAGTCTATAATAGACCTTGTAGAAAAACCATGACTATTTTTATGATGTTGCCACTGTGATTTTTTGACAGCTCTTTATACACTTCAATTATGGAACTATTATACTTGATGACCATAGTTTTCTATAAATTCCTATGATTGTGTCTAAATAGTAGTGTCTATTATATGCAGTAAGATTTCTTACTATAGTCATTGTGGTTGAGACTATATTCTCCCCCTAAACCATGGTTGCTCTTTATGACTATGTTTCCATCTTTTCAAGATACTGGGCACATGCTACTGTGTCTATATAGGGGATCTCATGCATCATATATGAGTTGAATTCTACAAATGCTTTGAATAGTAACTACAATGAAATCACTATGTATTACACTCTATACTATCAAACTCCATGAATTATGAGGGTTCCTGCCCTGATTTTGATGATCACTTTTACTGCTCTTTCATGGAGTTCTTAAAGGGCTATAGGCTGCATTTATGCCTTCTTAGACTGATCTTTTGTTGTTGCATATTGTTTCTTGTCATATCTTAATGATTTCTTGATAGTGTATTACCATGTCTTGGTGATGTGATAATGAAGCACCTATTGCTCTATTCATGCTATCTTTGTCCATGCAACCTCTATCTTTTATGGTTATAGTAGACTTTTGACTGTAGCGTGATCTTTCAACTATTATGTCTTAGGGTTTACTGAGATGACTGCATCCTTATTTGCTCTTTGATAGTATTTCATGTGAACATTCATGGTCTTTTGACTACTTTGAGACCCTATTAGGGTTGTCTGGTCTTTTGATATGCCAATATAGTTCCATTGGACACAAGCACATCATTCATGACAACAATCTTGAAAGTTTCACTATTGTGGATGATGGGTCCCTATTCTATGAAGCTATATTGACATATTAGCATGTTGGGCGCAACCCTTATGGGAGCCTCATTTAATCCCACGTGATTAAATGATAAAACATGTAATGCACTATTTAATCCATGTATCTGCACATGAAATGAACATGTTAGATAAAACATGGTATATGTTGTTATCTCATGACATCTTGTTGATTCATTTGCTTATGAATCTGATATCCTAATAGTTGTAGACATATATTTTGATATTCTTATGCAGATAGACTATGTATTCTAATGAGTTTGAGTGTGAAAGTATGGTTATCGTCATTTCTCTAACATAATTTTTTCAATTCTCTTATAGGTACCGATGGGATGGGAGCAGAAGAAACCGAAGATGGATGAATAGATGAAGATCCAACCACTCCTTCAAGCCTGAGCTCATCATTCTAGGCAATGATGGGTTGCCCTACTATTACATTCACGCTTTCATTTATTTATATAGTTTATCTGTATAACTATATGAGAGTGTATGTCTGTAGCTAGTTAGCTATTCCCACGACTTGTGTGGGACACCTTACACATTTCTTGTAATACAAAAGCTATTTCTA
Source organism: Cryptomeria japonica (assembly GCF_030272615.1). Lineage (NCBI taxonomy): Eukaryota > Viridiplantae > Streptophyta > Pinopsida > Cupressales > Cupressaceae > Cryptomeria > Cryptomeria japonica. The sequence continues at coordinate 422,719,897 of NC_081410.1, read as the reverse complement.
TGCAATTTTTTGGTGTTATTTGCTTGAACTACTTGCATATGTGAAATGAACTTCAACTTTTAAAACATGATGTTCACAATGAAGAAACTTTTTGAAATAAAATTGTGTACCTTTCTTCAAAATGCAATGTGTAAGGCCTGTAATAGGCCACCAAATTTTGCTGTAGCAAAATTTGGTAACAATTATACAAGGGTGCAATTTTAGGAAACTACATTTCTTTACTAAAATTGATTGACTGACTTTTTTCTACTCTGTCTAGAAATAGATCAAACAAAAATAAATTTGTTCTTTGTTCTTTCACTCTTTGGTAGGAAATTTGCTTCCCTGCAACCATTACTCAATAAGACTAGACATTATATGAAAATAGGAAATGATTAAAAGTCATAATCAATTACTTTCAATAATTCCCTTTATGGGTAGTAGTCATGGAAGAATTGTCTAGGGAAAAGGTTCCCTAGACAACCTTGCACACCCACATAATAGTTTACATCAAATCTAGCTTATAAATAGAATTACATATATTATGCTTGAATTTGGAATAGGTGTATGTAGGTAGTCTAGAGAATGAAGGATGTTCGTAGTATGAAGGTCTTTGGGGATGGTGATTAGGGAGTGTCCAATAAAGGTAATGGAAACAATATTAATATTAAAATAAAATTAATCATCCAAGGAAAAAATTCAATTAAGGCGCAAAGGAAAAGTAGATTCTCTAAGATAAATTAAAAAATAATATATATTCTTGACAAACTCGAAAGAATCCAATTGATAGATTTCT